>NC_057811.1:42490186-42790186 GCF_018294505.1 Triticum aestivum | reverse complement strand
GCATGTGATGTTTATCTTTTATGCATCTTATCTTGCTTTGATTGACGGTAGCATTATAAGATGATCTCTCACTAAAATTTCAAGATAAAAGTGTTCTCCCTGAGTATGCACCGTTGCGAAAGTTCTTCGTGCTGAGACACCACGTGATGATCGGGTGTGATAGGCTCTACGTTCAAATACAACGGGTGCAAGACAGTTGCAAACGCGGAATACTCAGGTTAAACTTGACGAGCCTAGCATATGCAGATATGGCCTCGGAACACGGAGACCGAAAGGTCGAGCGTGAATCATATAGTAGATATGATCAACATAGTGATGTTCACCATTGAAAACTACTCCATTTCACGTGATGATCGGTTATGGTTTAGTTGATTTGGATCACGTAATCACTTAGATGATTAGAGAGATGCCTATCTAAGTGGGAGTTCTTAAGTAATATGATTAATAGAACTTAAATTTATCATGAACTTAGTACCTAATAGTATCTTGCTTGTCTATGTTAATTGTAGATAGATGGCCCGTGCTGTTGTTCCGTTGAATTTTAATGCGTTCCTTGAGAAAGCAAAGTTGAAAGATGATGGTAGCAATTACACGGACTGGGTCCGTAACTTGAGGATTATCCTCATTGCTGCACAGAAGAATTACGTCCTGGAAGCACCGCTGGGTGCCAGGCCTGCTGCAAGAGCAACACCAGAAGTTATGAACGTCTGGCAGAGCAAAGTTGATGACTACTCGATAGTTCAGTGTGCCATGCTTTACGGCTTAGAACCGGGTCTTCAACGACATTTTGAACGTCATGGAGCATATGAGATGTTCCAGGAGTTGAAGTTAATATTTCAAGCAAATGCCCGGATTGAGAGATATGAAGTCTCCAATAAGTTCTACAGCTGCAAGATGGAAGAGAATAGTTCTGTCAGTGAGCATATACTCAAAATGTCCTGGGTATAATAATCACTTGATTCAACTGGGAGTTAATCTTCCGGATGATAGCGTCATTGACAGAATTCTTCAATCACTGCCACCAAGCTACAAGAGCTTCGTGATGAACTATAACATGCAAGGGATGAATAAGACAATTCCCGAGCTCTTCGCAATGCTAAAGGCAGCGGAGGTAGAAATCAAAAAGGAGCATCAAGTGTTGATGGTCAATAAGACCACTAGTTTCAAGAAAAAGGGCAAAGGGAAGAAGAAGGGGAACTTCAAGAAGAACAGCAAGCAAGTTGCTGTTCAGGAGAAGAAACCCAAGTCTGGACCTAAGCCTGAGACTGAGTGCTTCTACTGCAAGCAGACTGGTCACTGGAAGCGGAACTGCCCCAAGTATTTGGCGGATAAGAAGGATGGCAAGGTGAACAAAGGTATATGTGATATACATGTTATTGATGTGTACCTTACTAATGCTCGCAGTAGCACCTGGGTATTTGATACTGGTTCTGTTGCTAATATTTGCAACTCGAAACAGGGGCTATGGATTAAGCGAAGATTGGTTAAGGACGAGGTGACGATGCGCGTGGGAAATGGTTCCAAAGTCGATGTGATCGCAGTCGGCACGCTACCTCTACATCTACCTTCGGGATTAGTTTTAGACCTAAATAATTGTTATTTGGTGCCAGCGTTCAGCATGAACATTATATCTGGATCTTGTTTGATGCGAGACGGTTATTCATTTAAATCAGAGAATAATGGTTGTTCTATTTATATGAGTAATATCTTTTATGGTCATGCACCCTTGAAGAGTGGTCTATTTTTAATGAATCTCGGTAGTAGTGACACACATATTCATAATGTCGAAGCCAAAATATGCAGAGTTGATAATGATAGTGCAACTTATTTGTGGCACTGCCGTTTACGTCATATCGGTGTAAAGCGCATGAAGAAACTCCATAATGATGGACTTTTGGAATCACTTGATTATGAATCACTTGGTACTTGCGAACCGTGTCTCATGGGCAAGATGACTAAAACACCGTTCTCCGGAACTATGGAGAGAGCAACAGATTTATTGGAAATCATACATGCAGATGTATGTGGTCCGATGAATATTGAGGCTCGTGGTGGATATCGTTATTTTATCACCTTCACAGATGATTTGAGCAGGTATGGGTATATCTACTTAATGAAACATAAGTCTGAAACATTTGAAAAGTTCAGAGAATTTCAGAGTGAAGTGGAAAATCATCGTAACAAGAAAATAAAATTTCTACGATCTGATCGTGGAGGAGAATATTTGAGTTATGAGTTTGGTCTTCATTTGAAACAATGCGGAATAGTTTCGCAACTCACGCCACCCGGAACACCACAGCGTAATGGTGTGTCCGAACGTCGTAATCGTACTTTACTAGATATGGTGCGATCTATGATGTCTCTTACTGATTTACCGCTATCGTTTTGGGGTTATGCTTTAGAGACGGCTGCATTCACTCTAAATAGGGCACCATCAAACTCCGTTGAAACGACACCTTATGAACTATGGTTTGGCAAGAAACCAAAGTTGTCGTATCTTAAAGTTTGGGGTTGCGATGCTTATGTGAAGAAACTTCAACCTGATAAGCTCGAACCTAAATCGGAGAAATGTGTCTTCATAGGATACCCAAAGGAGACTGTTGGGTACACCTTCTATCACAGATCCGAAGGCAAGACATTTGTTGCTAAGAATGGATCCTTTCTAGAGAAGAAGTTTCTCTCGAAAGAAGTGAGTGGGAGGAAAGTAGAACTTGATGAGGTAACTGTACCTGCTCCCTTATTGGAAAGTAGATCATCACAGAAATCAGTTTCTGCGACACCTACACCAATTAGTGAGGAAGTTAATGATAATGATCATGAAACTTCAGATCAAGTTATTACTGAACCTCGTAGGTCAACCAAATTAAGATCCGCACCAGAGTGGTACGGTAATCCTGTTCTGGAGGTTATGTTACTAGACCATGACGAACCTACGAACTATGAAAAACCAATGGTGAGCCCAGATTCCGCAAAATGGCTTGAGGCCATGAAATCCGAGATGGGATCCATGTATGAGAACAAAGTATGGACTTTGGTTGACTTGCCCGATGATCGGCAAGCCATTGAAAATAAATGGATCTTCAAGAAGAAGACTGACGCTGACGGTAATGTTACTGTCTATAAAGCTCGACTTGTTGCGAAAGGTTTTCGACAAGTTCAAGGGATTGACTACGATGAGACCTTCTCACCCGTAGCGATGCTTAAGTCTGTCCGAATCATGTTAGCAATTGCCGCATTTTATGATTATGAAATTTGGCAAATGGATGCCAAAACTGCATTCCTGAATGGATTTCTGGAAGAAGAGTTGTATATGATGCAACCGGAAGGTTTTGTCGATCCAAAGGGAGCTAACAAAGTGTGCAAGCTCCAGCGATCCATTTATGGACTGGTGCAAGCCTCTCGGAGTTGGAATAAACGCTTTGATAGTGTGATCAAAGCATTTGGTTTTATACAGACTTTTGGAGAAGCCTGTATTTACAAGAAAGTGAGTGGGAGCTCAGTAGCATTTCTGATATTATATGTGGATGACATATTGCTAATTGGAAATGATATAGAATTTCTGGATAGCATAAAGGGATACTTGAATAAGAGTTTTTCAATGAAAGACCTCGGTGAAGCTGCATATATATTAGGCATCAAGATCTATAGAGATAGATCAAGACGCTTAATTGGACTTTCACAAAGCACATACCTTGACAAAGTTTTGAAGAAGTTCAAAATGGATCAAGCAAAGAAAGGGTTCTTGCCTGTACTACAAGGTGTGAGATTGAGTAAGACTCAATGCCCGACCACTGCAGAAGATAGAGAGAAGAAGAAAGATGTTCCCTATGCTTCAGCCATAGGCTCTATCATGTATGCAATGCTGTGTACCAGACCAGATGTGTGCCTTGCTATAAGTTTAGCAGGGAGGTACCAAAGTAATCCAGGAGTGGATCACTGGACAGCGGTCAAGAACATCTTGAAATACCTGAAAAGGACTAAGGATATGTTTCTCGTTTATGGAGGTGACAAAGAGATCATCGTAAATGGTTACGTTGATGCAAGCTTTGACACTGATCCGAACGATTCTAAATCGCAAACCGGATACGTGTTTACATTAAACGGTGGAGCTGTCAGTTGGTGCAGTTCTAAGCAAAGTGTCGTGGCGGTATCTACATGTGAAGCGGAGTACATAGCTGCTTCGGAAGCAGCAAATGAAGGAGTCTGGATGAAGGAGTTCATATCCGATCTAGGTGTCATACCTAGTGCATCGGGACCAATGAAAATCTTTTGTGACAATACTGGTGCAATTGCCTTAGCAAACGAATCCAGATTTCACAAGAGAACCAGGCACATCAAAAGACGCTTCAATTCCATCCGGGATTTAGTCCAGGTGGGAGACATAGAAATTTGCAAGATACATACGGACCTGAATGTTGCAGACCCGTTGATTAAGCCTCTTCCACGAGCAAAACATGATCAGCACCAAGACTCCATGGGTGTAAGAATAATTACTGTGTAATCTAGATTATTGACTCTAGTGCAAGTGGGAGACTGAAGGAAATATGCCCTAGAGGCAATAATAAAGTTATTATTTATTTCCTTATATCATGATAAATGTTTATTATTCATGCTAGAATTGTATTAACCGGAAACATAATACATGTGTGAATACATAGACAAACAGAGTGTCACTAGTATGCCTCTACTTGACTAGCTCGTTGATTAAAGATGGTTATGTTTCCTAGCCATAGACATGAGTTGTTATTTGATTAACGGGATCACATTATTAGGAGAATGATGTGATTGACTTGACCCATTCTGTTAGCTTAGCACTCGATCGTTTAGTATGTTGTTATTGCTTTCTTCATGACTTATACATGTTCCTATGACTATGAGATTATGCAACTCCCGTTTACCGGAGGAACACTTTGTGTGCTACCAAACGTCACAACATAACTGGGTGATTATAAAGGTGCTCTACAGGTGTCTCCAAAGGTACTTGTTGGGTTGGCGTATTTCGAGATTAGGATTTGTCACTCCGATTGTCGGAGAGGTATCTCTGGGCCCACTCAGTAATACACATCACTATAAGCCTTGCAAGCATTGTGACTAATGAGTTAGTTGCGGGATGATGTATTACGGAACGAGTAAAGAGACTTGCCGGTAACGAGATTGAACTAGGTATCGAGATACCGACGATCGAATCTCGGGCAAGTAACATACCGTTGACAAAGGGAACAACGTATGTTGTTATGCGGTCTCGCCGATAAAGATCTTCGTAGAATATGTAGGAACCAATATGAGCATCCAGGTTCCGCTATTGGTTATTGACCGGAGAAGTGTCTCGATCATGTCTACATAG
Organism: Triticum aestivum; assembly: GCF_018294505.1. Taxonomy (NCBI): domain Eukaryota; kingdom Viridiplantae; phylum Streptophyta; class Magnoliopsida; order Poales; family Poaceae; genus Triticum; species Triticum aestivum. The sequence goes on along the minus strand of NC_057811.1, from coordinate 42,784,842 downwards.
TTCTCGAACCCGTAGGGTCCGCACGCTTACCGTTACGATGACAGTTATATTATGAGTTTATATGTTTTGATGTACCGAAGGTTGTTCGGAGTCCCGGATGTGACCACGGACATGACGAGGAGTCTCGAAATGGTCGAGATATAAAGATTGATATATTGGAAGCCTATGTTTGGACATTGGAAGTGTCCCGGGTGAAATCGGGATTTTTTGGAGTACCGGGAGGTTACCGGAACCCCCCGGTAACTTAATGGGCCTTAGTGCGCCTAGGTGGAAGAGAGGAGAGGAGGCCAGGGCAGGGCCGCGCGCCCCTCCCCCCCCCCCAGTCCGAATAGGACAAGGAGAGGGGGCGGCGTCCCCCTTCCTTCCTCCCCTCCACCTCTTCCCCCTTTCTCTCCTAGTCCAACATGGAAAAGGGGGGAGTCCTACTCCCGGTAGGAGTAGGACTCCTCCTGGCGCGCCTCTCGTCCTTGGCCGGCGGCCTCCCCCTTGCTCCTTTATATACGGGGGCAGGGGGGCACCTCTAGAGACACAATTGATCAACGATCTTTTAGCCGTGTGCGGTGCCCCCCTCCACCATATTACACCTCGATAATATCGTAGCGGTGCTTAGGCGAAGCCCTGCGTCGGTAGAACATCATCATCGTCACCACGCCGTCGTGCTGACGAAACTCTCCCTCAACACTCGGCTAGATCGGAGTTCGAGGGACGTCATCGAGCTGAACGTGTGCTGAACTCGGAGGTGCCGTGCGTTCGGTACTTGATCAGTCAGATCGTGAAGACGTACGACTACATCAACCGCGTTGTGTGAACGCTTCCGCTTTCGGTCTATGAGGGTACGTGGACAACACTCTCCCCTCTCATTGCTATGCATCACCATGATCTTGCGTGTGCGTAGGAAATTTTTGAAATTACTATGTTCCCCAACACACCCGTGTTACGCGAACGTTAGAATCTATCACACCCAATCATCACGTGGTGCTTCGAAACAACGAACCTTCGCAACGGTGCACAGTTAGGGGGAACATATCTCTTGAAATTTTAGTGAGGGATCATCTTATTTATTCTACTGTCGTTCTAAGCAAATAAGATGTAAACATGACAAACATCACATGCAAATCATAAAGTGACATGATATGGCCAATATCATCTTGCGCCTTTTGATCTCCATCTTCGAGGCGCGGCTTGATCACCTTCGTCACCGGCATGACACCATGATCTCCATCATCATGATCTCCATCATCGTGTCTTCATGAAGTTGTCTCGCCAACTATTACTTCTACTAGTATGGCTAACGGTTAGCAATAAAGTAAAGTAATTACATGGCGTTTTTCATTGACACGCAGGTCATACAATAAATTAAGACAACTCCTATGGCTCCTGCCGGTTGTCATACTCATCGACATGCAAGTCGTGATTCCTATTACAAGAACATGATCAATCTCATACATCACATCCTTTTGGCCATATCACATCACATAGCATACCCTGCAAAAACAAGTTAGACGTCCTCTAATCGTTGTTGCATGTTTTACGTGGCTGCTATGGGTTTCTAGCAAGAATGTTTCTTACCTATGCAAAAGCCACAACGGTGATATGCCAATTGCTATTTACCCTTCATAAGGACCCTTTTCATCGAATCCGATCCGAGTAAGGTGGGAGAGACAGACACCCGCTAGCCACCTTATGCATCAAGTGCATGTCAGTCGGTGGAACCTGTCTCATGTAAGAGTACGTGTAAGGTCGGTCCGGGCCGCTTCATCCCACAATACCGCCGAATCAAGATAAGACTAGTAACGGCAAGCAAATTGAACAAATCATCGCCCACAACTACTTTGTGTTCTACTCGCGCATAGAATCTACGCATAGACCTGGCTCATGATGCCACTGTTGGGGAACGTAGCAGAAATTCAAAATTTTCCTACAAGTCACCAAGATCAATCTAGGAGATGCTAGCAACGAGAGGGGAGGAGTGCATCTACATACCCTTGTAGATCGTGAGCGGAAGCGTTCAAGAGAATGGAGTTGATGGAGTCGTACTCGTCGTGATCCAAATCACCGATGATCCTAGCGCCGAACGGACGGCACCTCCGCATTCAACACACGTATGGAGCAGCGACGTCTCCTCCTTCTTGATCCAGCAAGGGGGGAGGAGAGGTTGATGGAGATCCAGCAGCACGACGGCGTGGTGGTGGAAGTAGCGGGATACCAACAGGGCTTCGCCAAGCGCTGCGGGAGGAGGGAGATGTGTCACGGGAGGGAGAGGGAGGCGCCAGGGCTTAGGTCTTGCTGCCCTCCCCCTCCCCACATATATATAGGGGCAAGGGAGAAGGGGGGCGCAGCCTTGGCCCTTCCTCCAAGGAAGGGTGCGGCCAGGGAGGAGTCCATCCTCCCCAAGGCACCTAGGAGGTGCCTTCCCCCTTTAGGACTCTCCCTTTCCCTTATCTCTTGGCGCATGGGCCTCTTGGGGCTGGTTCTCTTGGCCCATATAGGCCAAGGCGCACACCCCTACAGCCCATGTGGCCCCCGGGGGCTGGTGGACCCCCTTGGTGGACCCCCGGACCCCTTTCGGCACTCCCGGTACAATACCGATAATGCGCGAAACTTTTCCGGCGACCAAAATAAGACTTCCCATATATAAATCTTTACCTCCGGACCATTCCGGAACTCCTCGTGACGTCCGGGATATCATCCGGGACTCGGAACAACTTTCGGGTTACCGCATACTAATATCTCTACAACCCTAGCGTCACCGAACCTTAAGTGTGTATACCCTACGGGTTCGGGAGACACGCAGACATGACCGAGACGACTCTCCGGTCAATAACCAACAGCGGGATCTGGATACCCATGTTGGCTCCCACATGCTCCTCGATGATCTCATCGGATGAACCACGATGTCGAGGATTCAATCAATCCCGTATACAATTCCCTTTGTCAATCGGTACGTTACTTGCCCGAGATTCGATCGTCGGTATCCCAATATCTTGTTCAATCTCGTTACCGGCAAGTCACTTTACTCGTACCGTAATGCATGATCCCGTGACCAAACACTTGGTCACATTGAGCTCATTATGATGATGCATTACCGAGTGGGCCCAGAGATACCTCTCAATCATACAGAGTGACAAATCCCAGTCTCGATCCGTGCCAGCCCAACAGACACTTTCAGAGATACCTGTAGTGCACCTTTATAGCCACCCAGTTACGTTGTGACGTTTGGTACACCCAAAGCATTCCTACGGTATCCGGGAGTTGCACAATCTCATGGTCTAAGGAAATGATACTTGACATTAGAAAAGCTCTAGCAAACGAACTACACGATCTTGTGCTATGCTTAGGATTGGGTCTTGTCCATCACATCATTCTCCTAATGATGTGATCCCGTTATCAATGACATCCAATGTCCATGGTCAGGAAACCATAACCATCTATTGATCAACGAGCTAGTCAACTAGAGGCTTACTAGGGACATGTTGTGGTCTATGTATTCACACATGTATTACGGTTTCCAGTTAATACAATTATAGCATGAACAACAGACAATTATCATGAACAAGGAAATACAATAATAACCATTTTATTATTGCCTCTAGGGCATATTTCCAACAGATTGAGCATCATGCCTTGTTCATGTGTGGTGTGTTTACCATGTTGTGTGCTTCTCCTCGATAGTTCCTGTTTCATTGCGGTCGTGAGGATTCGTTCGTCTACGCTTGGTTCGTCTTTGTGGCTTCATCTTCTTCATGGACTCGTTCTTCTTCCTAGCGGGATTCCAGGCAAGATGACCGTCACCTTGGATCTCACTACTATCATTGCTATGCCAGTTGCTTCGTTCTATCGCTATGCTGCGTTACCTACCAGTTGCTTATCAAGCCTCCCAAATTGCCATGTCAACCTCTAACATAGGTCACCCTTCCTAGCAAACCGTTGTTTGGCTATGTTACCACTTTTGCTCAGCCCCTCTTATAGCGTTGCTAGTTGCAGGTGAAGATGAAGATTGCTCCATGTTGGATTATGTTTATGTTGGGATATCACAATATCTCTTATTTAATGAATGCATCTATATACTTGGTAAAGGGTGGAAGGCTCGGCCTTATGCCTGGTGTTTTGTTCCACTCTTGCCGCCCTCGTTTCCGTCATACCGGTGTTATGTTCCTTGATTTTGCGTTCCTTACGCGGTTGGGTGTTATGGGGACCCCTTGACAGTTCGCTTTGAATAAAACTCCTCCAGCAAGGCCCAACCTTGGTTTTACCATTTTCCTATCACCTATTTATTTTCCCTTGGGAGTCGCGCTCCCGAGGGTCATCTTTATTTTAACCCCCCCCCCCGGGGGGGCAGTGCTGGTCCAAACCGAGCGATGTCCGGCGCCCCCTGGGCAACCAGGGTCTATGCCAACCTGACGTCTTGCTCATCCGGTGTGCCCTGAGAACGAGATATGTGGAGGTCCTATCGGGATTTGTTAGCACATTCGGGCGGCTTTGCTGGTCTTGTCTTACCATTGTCGAAATGTCTTGTAAACCGGGATTCCGAGACTGATCGGGTCTTCCCGGGAGAAGGAATATCCTTCATTGACCGTGAGAGCTTATAATGGGCTAAGTTGGGACACCCCTGCAGGGTATAAACTTTCGAAAGCCGTGCCCGCGGTTATGTGGCAGATGGGAATTTGTTAATGTCCGGTTGTAGAGAACTTGACACTTGACTTAACTAAAACGTGTCACCCGCGTGTGTAGCCGTGATGGTCTCTTCTCGGCGGAGTCCGGGAAGTGAACACGGTTTCTAGGTTATGTTTGACGTAAGTAGGAGTTCAGGATCACTTCTTGATCATTGCTAGTTTCACGACCGTTCTGTTGCTTCTCTTCTCGCTCTTATTTGCGTATGTTAGCCACCATATATGCTTAGTCGCTGCTGCAACCTCACCATTTTACCCCTTCCTTACCCATTAAGCTTTGCTAGTCTTGATACCCATGGTAATGGGATTGCTGAGTCCTCGTGGCTCACAGATTACTACAACACCAGTTGCAGGTACAGGTTTTGCGATGATCATGACGCGAGAGCGATGTTGCTTGTTTTGGAGTTCTTCCTCTGCTTCTTCTTCGATCAGGGGATAGGTTCCAGGTCGCTAGCAGGGTGGATGTCGTTTGAGTTTTTGTTTGTGTTTCATCCGTAGTCGGATGTTGATCTTATGTATGATGTATTGATGTCTTCTTGGGGCGTCTGTGCCTTTTGTATGTATCCCCATCTATTATGTAATGTTCATGTAATGATATCCACCTTGCAAAAGCGTTTCAATATGCGGGTCTATCCTTGGTGGGACCTTCGAGTTCCTCTCGGATAGGGTCACATATTGGGCATGACAAGTTGGTATCAGAGCCTCGACCGACCCTAGGAGCCCCCTTGATTGATCATGTAGTTTGGCAGATGTCGAGTCTAGAAGAAAACCATTTCTGAGTCTAGTTATATCGGAGAGTAGGAATTCTTTTTACTCCTCAGCCCCTTCGTTGCTCTGGTGAGGAATCTTGACGTAGGTGTTTTGAATTACTTCTCTTCCCCTTCAAATTTTCTTTAGGATCACGCAGTTGGTTTTCCGATCGTTGTTCCTCAGTTCTTTGCATCCGGTGCATTTCTCGTCAAGGTGATTCGACCCTCTCCGTTTGTTTTTGCAAGTTCAATCCTCAGTTGTTTTCTTTTCCCACCCACCCACCCTTTTTCTTCTCCGAGCCGGAGTCCATAATCGAGTATCCATCCTACTAGTGCGAGGCCTTTGCATTCTTTCCTCAAATATTTCAATCGGCGTTTTCTCTTCAAAGCTATTCGTCGATTTCCCCTTCCAAGTTGCCGTTGTTTTTCCCGCCCTCCCATCCCCTTTTATTCCCGGATCTTGAGTCTCTTTCGAGCATCAATTTCATTCGTGCGGAGCTTCTTCAGTCTTTCCTCAATCATTTCAACCGGTGAATTCTTGTCAAGTTCATCATTGATTCGTCTTGTTTTCTTCTCACGGTGGACTCAATTCAAGTTTTTCGGGTTGATCATATTCTTTTCCTTGGATCAAGTGTTTTCCTTGCTCGTTTGCCTCTCGCCAGTTTATCCTTCCGGAGTGCTCAAGACATCTCAGGAGATTCGCTGTGTTCGAATTAATTCGAGGTTGTCACCTCATTCAAATATTTCAATTTTCCCGGTGCATCATCTATCTCTGCAACAATCCTTTTCAATGGTGTTTTTCTTTCAGTGGGCCCTAACCCACAGGTCTTTCCTAGGATCTTACCTGACTCTTCTAATTTTCCCGGTGTTATTCTCAAATTCTTTTCGAAATTGACGTAAGAATGAATTTCATCAGTCAGATGCCTTTCCAAGATCGATTTCAAAATATTTTCATTGTTGGCTCAACCTCTTCGCTTTTCATTCTTCCGGAGTATATCAACAATTTTGGTGTTATTTTTCATCGTCATTCTCAACATTTGAAGACTGAAGTAGAATTTCTCTTAAATCTTGTCCGTTCTCCCGGAAATTCGTGGTGCTAGCTCGATGGTTATCCTATCAAATTGTTACAAGTCGTGCAATTATTTTCACCCATCGAGATATTTCAGGAGTTGTTTTCCGTCTCAATTATCCGGAGGCCTTCATTTCAGAATATTTCTTCATTCTAAGTTTTCAAATCCGTTCTCCGATTATTCTATATTCATGCTGTTGAGGATATAACCATTAGAGTCACCCGCCCAGGAGTGGTCGGGTTACGTCATAATGATCATCCTGTGAAGCCCAATACCAAGCTTGAGGATGGCGGATCAATAATGGGCTTAAGACCAGGAGGCGGCTCAAGGCCCGTAGTGATAATCCGCCGTTATGGCAAGACTTGTAATGTAAGGCAAGAGTAGTTAAGAGTCCGAGCCGGATACTGTTATAAGCCGGCCGGAACTCTGAGAGTCACGGGGCGTCAACCTCTCTATATAAAGGGACGACCCGGCGGCGGTTCAGGACGAGAGACAACAGATCGAGAGCCGGGCATAGCGATTAAGCTCCCTGGTCATCGAAACCCTAAGTAATACCACCTCAACTGGACGTAGGCTTTTACCTTCACCGTAAGGGGCCGAACCAGTATAACCCTCGTGTTCCTTGTCCCGTTTAACCCCTTTAAGCTTCCTAGCGGCGATGGCTCCACGACTAAGTCGTTGCACGAGGACATCTGCCGTGACAATTCCACGACAGTTGGCGCCCACCATGGGGCCAGCGCACGGTGGATTTGAGTTTTTGAAGGGCAGCTTTGAAGGGCTCAAGGGATACGCTGTGGGCCGGATGACCAAGAGTCATCGCGGCAAGCTCTACATCGACGATGCAAATTGGGGCCCCGACGCCGGCTCAATTGAGTACGGGTACCGGGTCCCCTTCGGCGGAATCCATGTCTTTATTGGCAAGATTGGTGAGCCGGGCCCTGAGCCGGACCTCTGCGCCGATCTCATCGAGACGGCTCAACGTGCACGACCCGCCCGGACTTTGCCTGCCTTGAAGCGTGCTTTCGTGGGATGCGTCCATGAAGAGCTCTCTGAAGGATCTGGATCTGGTGATGAGACGGCCGCTCGTTCTGACGGCGAGTCATCCACAGAGGAGACCAATTTGTTATACCAACTTCAAGATGGCAGGCTCAGGGGTTGTTCCGATGGCGACAGTATTCCGGACCCCTTTGAGCCGCCGAGCCGGGTTGGAATCTTCATGGCTGGCGCACAACCTGTTCAAAACCCCGCCGCCGGGGCAGGAAGCCCTGTGCCCTCGCCGGCTCAGGTGCTGATGGATCTCACAGCCAAGATGACGGCCCTGTTAACCGCTACGGTCGTCCCAGCGGATCAAGCTCAGCATGACGTGGAGGTGGCACAGTTAAAGCTGGATCTAGCAAAAGCCAAGGAGGATCTGGCGGCGGAAGGGATCAGGATGGCTGCGGAGAGGGCGGCTCTCGACGCCCAGACTCAGCTGATTCAGGCACAGTCTTTCCGGCTCATGATGGATCCGAACGCGTCCAATGAGGTCATGAGAAGGAGGCATCAAAAGGCCCAATCTCGACTCCCTCCGGTTTACGATCCTCGAAACCTCTTCAACACGCCTGGTGCAGGGCCCAGTAACCCGCCAGAGGTCACGACGCCCGGGGCTGGGACATCAATTCAGCCCCAAGTGATGGGGCCTCCCCGGGTGAACGCTGCCCCGCCTCAGTATGTGCCAATACCACCGGGTCATTATGCCAACCTGTTGGAAAACATGGTCGCCGCGGCAGCGCGACTGGCGGCTCTCCCAATCGATGGTGACTCTCCAACGGCGGTTGAAACCCGTCGGGTCAGAGAACTCCTTCAGACGGCTCTGGCGCAGCAGGAGGCATATTCTTATAGCCGGGAAAGGATTCATTCAACCCCTCGTCCAGGCCGGAGCCCGAGTTATAGCAGACACATGGTCTCAGCGATCGGCTCAAGCAACGTCCGACGCCATGACTTGCCTCCTGGCCACGGCCCGGCTCATAATGGAGCCTTTCACGCGGTAGACCAAGACAGAGCACGGCAAGAGGCGGAGCAGGCGCCTCAGTTGACGGCTTATCAGCCACCCCCGGCTTATCCGACGGCTTCTATTGATACGGGTATACCTACGAGGACTGGTGGTGTCCCTTGTCTGGTGCCGGCTCTCCGCAATGAACGTCTGCCCAAGGATTTCAAAGGGCCTAGGAAGGTGCCTAATTACACAGCTGATTTACAACCCGGAGCCTGGATCGAGAGTTACGAGATGGCCATGGAGTTGCTGGAGGTCAGTGAAGCGGCAATGGCCAAGTACTTCACCATGATGTTAGATGGGACTGCCCGCACTTGGTTCAAGGGACTACCACCAAACTCTATCGGGTCTTGGGCTGAACTAAAAGCCCGGTTCATCCAAAACTTCAAAGATACCTGTAGGCAGTCTATGTCAATTGTGGATTTGATTAACTGTAAGCAGCAGGAGGGTGAATCTACAACCCATTGGGTTCGCCGGGTCAAAGAGATAATACATTCATCTGATAAGATGGATGCCGGCTCTGCAGTATTAATGTTAGAGCAGAATTGTCGCTTTGCACCCCTAAAGATGAAGCTCGGGCGGCTCAAGCGCGATTGCAACGATATGGGTACGCTGATGGCGGCTCTGGTTAAGTACGCCGACTCTGATAGTACCAAGGATCCCGCGTCGGATGATGAAAGGACAGGGAAGGGAAAATGGAATGGCAATGGCAAGGGCCCCCAGCATAACCCGGCGAACCAGGGAGGTAACAAGCGTAAGGCTGATGGTAGTATGGAGTTTGTGGCCAACGCCGGTTCACAGGGTAACAACCACCGGCGCAAGGGGAGACCACCTCCCCGCGCCGGCGGGTCAGGCCCGACGCTTGAGCAGTTGTTGAATGAGCCTTGTCCAAGGCATGGCTCTAGGGAAAAGCCGTCCACTCATCTGTGGAAGGACTACGCAATCATGAAGGCCTTTAAAAATTCCAATGCTTTCAATGGCAACGGTGGCTCGGGCGGCGGCTCAGGCGCTGGCGGCTTTCATGGCCCGGACGGCGGTTCAAATTCCAATTCTCAGAATGTTCAAGGGGGGCTTTAATCAGCAGTCAGGCCAGGGTCATCAGCAGCAGCAGCAGGGGGGATACCAGACCAATCCAAAGCAGCTCAATGGTGGACAGTATCATGTGTTTACCACCAGTCTGTGCAAGCGAGATCAGAAGCTTCACAAAAGGGCTGTGAATGCTGTTGAGCGGCGGTTCCACGCTATTTAAGATGGTCTGAGCAGCCTATTGTGTGGAGTAGGGAAGATCACCCTCCCCCGGTTGATAATCCGGGTCACCTGGCTCTGGTGGTGGCTCCTCAGGTGGGGGGATATAAATTCACTAAAGTGCTCATGGACGGAGGCAGCAGCATCAACATCCTCTATTATGAGACTTTCCGTTGTATGGGGTTGATTGATAAGAACCTCAGCCAATCCAATACTGTTTTCCATGGTGTGGTGCCTGGTAAGTCGGCATATCCAGTTGGTAAGATCGAGCTGGAAGTGGCTTTTGGAGATGAGTACAACTACAGGGCGGAAAAATTAACCTTTGAGGTGGTTAAGATAAGAAGTCCGTATCATGCTTTATTTGGGCGGCCGGCTTACGCCAAGTTCATGGCACGGCCATGTTACGTGTATTTGCAGCTCAAGATACCGGGTCACAATGGGACCATTACGGTTCATGGCAGCAGAAAGATAGCCTTGGAGTGTGAGGAAGGTGACGCGGCTTATGCAGAATCTGTTTGTGCAACAGAGGAGTTGAAGTTTTATAAGGACAATGTTGACCCGGCAGATATGACGTCTTTGAAAAAGACGACCATGGAGCATGAGCCGTCAATGAAATTTAAGTCAGCTGATGAGACTAAACTTGTTGACTTCGTTCCAAGTGACTCGTCCCAGCAGTTTAGCATCAGTGCCAATCTGGATCCGAAATAGGAAGGCGCGCTCATCGAGTTCATCCGTGAGAATAGGGACATTTTTGCATGGAAACCTTCTGACATGCCAGGTGTACCTAGAGAACTCGCTGAGCACACTCTCAATATTGATCCAAAATTTAAGCCGGTCAGGCAATTCCTTCGGCGGTTTAATGAGGAGAGGCAGAAAGCCATTGGTGAGGAGGTGGCCCGGCTCTTGGCGGCCGGGTTTATTGTTGAAGTTTTTCATCCAGAATGGTTAGCTAACCCGGTACTCGTGCTCAAGAAGAACGGCACCTGGCGGATGTGTGTGGACTACACGGACTTAAACAAGGCTTGTCCGACTGATCCTTTTGCTCTCCCCCGTATTGATCAAATCATTGATGTTACGGCGGGTTGTGAGCGCTTAAGTTTTTTGGATGCTTATTCTGGATACCCTCAGATTAAAATGGCAGTTAAGGACCAGGAGAAGACGGCGTTCATCACTCCCTTTGGAGCCTTCTGTTATGTGTCTATGCCCTTTGGACTCAAGAGTGCACAGGCGACTTATCAGCGTTGTGTGCAGAATTGTCTTCATAACCAGATTGGGCGCAATGTTCATGCCTATGTGGATGATATCATGGTTAAGTCCAGGGAGAAGGAGACCCTGGTGGATGATCTTAGAGAAACCTTTGATAATCTCCGGGTTTACAAGATGATGCTTAACCCGGCCAAGTGTGTTTTTGGTGTTCCCGCAGGCAAACTCTTGGGTTTTCTGGTTTCTCACAGGGGCATTGAAGCTAACCCGGAAAAGATCAAGGCAATCACCTCTCTGGCTAAGCCGGCGTGCATAAACGACGTCCAGCGTCTGGCGGGCCACATCGCTGCTTTGAGCCGGTTTATAAGCCGTTTGGGGGAAAAGGCCATGCCACTGTACCAGTTGATGAAGAAAATAGATGACTTTGTCTGGAATGATGTTGCTAATGCTGCTTTTGAGGATTTGAAGCGACAGCTGGCTGAGCCCCTAGTTCTTGCTGCTCCGGTTGACAAGGAGCCCTTATTACTGTATGTAGCCGCTAACACACGAGCCGTCAGTGTGGTTGTGGTGGTGGAGCGCAAGGAAGAGGGTAAGGAGTATCCGGTTCAGCGGCCGGTTTACTACGTCAGTGAAGTGCTCATTGAGTCCAAACAACGATATCCACATTGGCAGAAGCTTGTTTACGGGGTGTTCATGGCAAGCCGGAAGCTTAAGCATTATTTCCAGGGTCACCCTATCACTGTGGTTAGTTCTGCTCCCCTAGGAGATATCATCCAAAACAGAGAAGCCATAGGAAGAGTGGCTAAGTGGGCTATATATATAGAGCTTGGGCCTCATGGTCTGAAATATGTGCCACGCACTGCTGTCAAATCTCAAGCATTGGTGGATTTCATCAACGATTGGACAGAGCTGCAGGTGCCTGAAGAGAAATCGGATAATACATATTGGACTATTCACTTCGACGGGTCTAGGCAATTGGAGGGATCGGGGGCTGGAGTTGTATTAACTTCCCCTCGAGGTGACAAGTTTCGTTATGTGCTACGGTTGATGTTTCCCTGTACTAACAATGCGGCTGAGTACGAGGCCTTGCTCCATGGTCTTCGGATGGCTAAGGAGATGAGCTTGAGCCGGGTAAGGTGCTTTGGCGACTCAGATTTAGTGGCTCAACAAGTGTCGGGCAAGTGGGATTCCAAGGACCCTCTCATGGCGGCTTATCGCCGCGAAGTTGATGCCATTGCTGGACACTTTCAGGGTTACCAAGTAGAGCACATCGATCGCAGGAAGAACGAGGCGGCTGATGCATTAAGCCGGCTGGGCTCTCAGCGAAAACCGGTGCCGCCTAATACTTTCTTGGACATCTTGCATAACCCTTCTGTTAAGTTGCCTACAGAGGAAGACTTGGCTATCCCTGACCCGGAGGCACAGTTGGTGGCGGCTCTCCACATTACCCCAGACTGGACAATACCATACTTGGCTTACATGACCCGGGGAGAATTGCCTGAGGATGAAACTTTGGCCAGACAAATAACCCGGCGGTCTAAGTCAATGATAATTATCAATGGTGAGCTGCATCGTCGCAGTGTCACTGGAACTTTCCAGCGTTGTGTTTCCCCTGAGGAAGGTCAAGAAATTCTATGTGAGATTCACGAGGGGGATTGTGGCCATCATGCCGGCTAAAAATCCCTTGTGGCCAAGGCTTTTCGTCATGGTTTTTATTGGCTGACGGCTCATGCTGATGCGGAGGACTTGGTCAGTAAATGTGACGGTTGTTAGAGGTTCTCGCGACGGGCTCATGTGCCGGCTCAGGAGCTGAGGATGATTCCAATTACTTGGCCGTTTGCGGTTTGGGGGCTTGATATGGTTGGGCCTTTTAAAAGATCCAAGGATAAGAAGACTCACCTCTTGGTGGCAGTCGACAAGTTCACAAAGTGGGTTGAAGCAGAGCCAGTTAGTAAGTGTGACGCAGCCACAGCGGTTTAGTTCATGAAAAGGGTGATATTTCACTTTGGTTTTCCACACAGCATTATAACTGACAATGGTACCAATCTATCTAAAGGCGCCATGGAGGAGTTTTGTCAACGAGAGCATATTCGCCTTGATGTTTCATCAGTGGCTCACCCTCAATCCAATGGTCAAGCTGAGAGAGCTAATCAGGAGATCTTGAAGGGCATCAAGCCCCGGCTTTTGGTCCCTTTGCAACGGACGCCGGGTTGTTGGGTGGAGGAGTTACCCTCCGTGTTATGGAGCATCAATACTACTCCTAACAGATCTACGGGTTACACGCCTTTCTTCATGGTTTATGGAGCGGAAGCAGTCCTCCCTAGCGACATCTGTCATGATTCGCCTCGAGTGGCGGCTTATGTTGAGGCGGATAATGAGCGGGCGCGCCAAGATGCTCTTGACTTATTGGACGAACAGCGTGATGTGGCAGCAGCTCGCTCGGCGATTTACCAACAAGACCTGCGCCGTTATCACAGCCGCCGGGTTAAGTCCCGGGTCTTCCAGGAAGGTGATCTGGTGCTCCGGCTCATCCAAGATCAAACAGATGCACACAAGTTATCCCCGCCTTGGGAAGGGCCCTTTGTGGTCAGCAAGAACTTGCACAATGGGTCATACTACCTTATCGATGTTCGGGAGCACAAAGATTCACGTAAGTCGGAGGAGGAGACCCGTCGGCGGTGGAACATAGGTCAGCTTCGGCCTTATTACACTTGAGCCACCCGCTCTCGTAATGTACATATTTCTATAGCCATGTATATATTATGATAAATAATAAAGCAGGACCTCTGTCCTTTTATCCTCCAAAGGTAAATGTGTTATTTCCATTACAACATTACATGGTCACTTGGAGGTGGGTCCGGCTTACGATCGTATCTGAATCTGGCCGTTACCAATATGATCACCTGGGGGCTTCCTGTTCAAACATAGGTCATATTCGAACCAAAGAGAACATAGCTGTCGATACCCACTTGATTGGCAAATCGCCGAGCTCATTGGGGAGTTTTTCTTGATCATATTTGAATCATAGCTCAACCCCCTTTGGGAACCGACGTGGATCGTATTCGAATCAGCGTCGTTAAACAACTCTCAAGGTCATTTGGGGGCTTCCTGTTCACACATAGGTCGTATTCGAACCAAACAGAACATAGCTGTCGGTACCCTCTTGATCGGCAACGCCAACGCCACTGGGGGCTATATGATCGCATTCGAATCTTAGCTTAACCCCTTTGGGACGGTTCTCTGGTCGTATTCGAATCAGAAGCCTTTAAGTTTTGATCTTTGGTTTGCAACAAGTTGTTTTGATCATATCAACAGTGTGCAAGGGCGGTTCTTGCTCCGCTGTCTTAACTTTGATTAACAATGTTGATAGCACACAATAAGCATTATCGATACTGGTGAACCGGAGCTGAGTTCTCAACCTCATTATTTGGGTTACATAAACCGGAAGTATACTTGAAGGCTTGTAAGTATGTTATTATGGTTACGTCGAGGATATAATTGAGGGCCAGTCTTTGGTGACTTTGGTTCATATTTTGGGTTATATATAAAGTATATGACTCTCAGTGCGGTAAGCCGCCCAGAGACTTGTGATTTGTTTTCTATGCAGGACGATTAAAGATAGCTCTTTAACTTAAGGAAAGTAGATGGTCGAACATAACCCGGAGGAATATAAAGAAGCAGCTTCAATGGAGTTAAGCATTCAACACGTGCACGATGGCACGACAAAATTAAGTGTTTGTCCTACTCTATTACAAGACTCCCCGAGTCCAAAAGGTGAGGCATTGTTTTAAGGTGTAACCATGAGCCGCCTAAAAAATCAAGGTGCTTGTTGGGTCGAAGCTTCCGGCTCATCCCTCTCCGCTCCTCCGGCTGTTCCCATGACCTGGAAGGTTGATGATTTCCAGTCAATGCTGCTCAAAGCTTCAAATTGAGCCTCATCATCAATTAACCCGGCCGGGTCAACTTCTGGGGCGAAAGTGTGCTTACGAGTCGGCGGGATCAGGCTGACTGCTTCATAGCGTGGAGTTGGGATCCTCTGATTCTCCGCGTCATAGCCCGGCTGATACTTGGTAAGATCTGTGTCATTCCCAATCATGGTAGATACCGGGCGCACGCTTTTCACACAGGCGGCAAAGTCTTTCTGGTTGAAGGGGGTCCCATCTTCCTTCAGGCTGGGGTATCCAAGAGCGATGTCGGCCGGGTCTAGCTCCGGGAGAAAAGCCTTGGCCCGGCTCAGAGCAGCTATAGCTCCGGCTCTTGCAGAGGCCCGTCTTAGCTCTTGGAAGCGCTGAGGAAGAACGGCAAGACGCCTGAGTACGTCCGCCAGGTGAGTCGGAACCTCATTGGACAGAGCCAGAACGGCTAAAGCACGCTGTGACCCGGTGTAGAGTTGCTCCACCAAGGTGTAAACAGCCTTCCGCTTGGTCAGAACATTCTGATTAAGGTTGGAGCTTCCGGGACCTGTATAACAAAGTCAGGTGAGCTGATGGCAATGGTGGGACTTATAAGACATAAAGAATGTAAACTTGTTAAAAGCTTGCAGAATGGCTTACCGAAGATTGCGGAGACCATCTGTGACACATGGCGTTTTAAGCCGGAGAGTTCGGCGGTTCTCTTAGTCAGAGCAGCCTCCGCTTGTTCGGCCCGGCTGAGCAAGGCAGTTTTCTCCTCGGCCCAAGTCTTTCTTTCTGTTTCAAATTTCTTCTTCAGTTTTTCTTGTGCAGCAACACTGAACTCAAATTTGGCATTGGCCTTCCGGGTCTCAGTTTCCTGAGTCTTCAGGCGGTTCTTCAGCTCAGAGATTTCAGATTCAAATTTCTTGCAGACAGCCTGTACAAATTCCGGGTTACAGTTTGAGTAATTATCATGCAACATTAAAGTCCCAAGCACTTTGCAAGCAAAGACACTTGGCACTTGGGGGCTAATGTATGCTGAAAGATTCTATTTATAATTGCCGGTTTATGAAGGTAAGCCGGAGGTTAAGTCTACAACATATTCTATCATAAGTAATAGACTTGGGGCTAGCATGGTAAGGATGACTATGGAGCAAGCAAGAGAGTGTACCTCAGATTTTTGCTGTATCTGCTTCACCATGTCAATCTCCAAGTCCCGGCTGTTGTGCACTTGACCAATGTAACCAGAAACAATGTCTCCAATGCTCAAGTTAGCATAGTCAGTGATCTCCAGTCTGGTCCTGTGGCGCTCCAGCAGTTCTTCTTTGGCAGAGCATCTGGCCAGCACAGTGGGTCTTCCCGGCTCAACATATTCGGTCCGGGTAATCACCACATCCGGGTCATCGGCCGGTTGAGCTGAGCCGGGAATCTTCGGGTTGTCAGAACCCGCCATGGTTTGTTCTTCAGTTGAAGCGGCGGTTTCCGGAGCTGGTGCAGATGGCGGCTCAGAGGCAGAGGCGTTGGGTTCAGTTAAGTCCGGCTCTTCGACCGGTTTATTTTTCTTTGCCCTCTTGCTGAGCTTGGCTTGGGCACTGAAAGTCAAAAGGTCAGTACAAAAAACATAAATAAGATAAGCACAAAATGAGATGATTATCATTACCCGGGTGCGGTCTTGAAAGCCGGCAGGTTAGATTGCATGGAGTCACCGGAGGAAGGTGAAGTTTCCTGATAGTTTGAATCAGACGAATTGAGTGGTTGACGAGTGACGCCCACTAAAGGATGAAAAGGGTATAAGTTGGAGATAACCTCAGTCCGGCGCTTCCTTGATGCTTCAGGTAAGACGGAGGAGAGGTCTGCATCCTTGTTGGTCCAGGTGTGTCTCCGGCTCTCATGAATCTGTCGCTTCAAAACAAATTGAGGATCTCGATAAGCTAAAGGATGTGAAAATCTTACTTTCCGGGTTACTCTTCGGACTTTCAGCCTTGGCAAGGGCTCCAGGTCGAAGGAAAGTATAGTTACCTCTTCAACCACCGGGTTACTCACTCCGGTATCATCCTGCTGATAATCAGTGTCAATAAGGTGGTTAAAAACAGACGAAAAACAAAAGAAGAGCCTAAAGAATCAAGGGCTACCTCTGACTCGGAGCTATCATCCAACTGAAGCAGCTCTGAGGCGCTAGGCTTACTCCCCTTCTTGCGGGGAGCGGCTCTCCTAGCGGCTTTTTTAGCCTTCCTGGCTTTTTTAGCAGCCTCATGGTCATACCTGACCTTCCAGAACTTGTCATTAGCCTGAAAAAATGCAACAAAGGTTTCCTTGAAGATAAAATGAAAATTGTTAAAATGGAAAGTAAAGGGCTCAGATCGGTAGCTTACCGCCGGAGCCGGGTTAGCCTGGCAGAAGGGGCTTAAGCCGGTCCTCCCGCAGTCTGCTAAGCTCTCGTTCAAGAGGGACTTGGTCATGTCGTCAACGACGTCCTCAGGTAGGTCGTTGGGGCTATGCCGCAGAGGATCATCCTTCTGGCCCGTGTAATCACACATTAAGCCGGGGCGGCGGCTCAAGGGAATCACCCGCCAAGCAATCGAGACCTGGACCAGATCAACGCCGTTAAGGCCATTTCCCAGAAGAGCCTTAATCTTGTTGATGGTGGGGATCAGTGGTTGACGCTCAGCTTGAGATAGTTTGTCTGGCAAGGGGTGATTTGGCTCCAGACGCAGGGCACAAAAGCCGGGCAGAGGGTTCTCATCAGTCGGAGAAGTATCTTGGCAGTAGAACCATGTCTGGTTCCAGTCCTTTGGGTGGCTTGGCGGCTCAGCATAAGGAAAGAGGCAATCTCTCCGTCGTTGAATGGAGATTCCGCCAAGTTCCAAGCTAGGCCCGTTGGCGCATTCATTCTAGAGGTTCAAGTAAAATAACTCCCTAAAGAGTAGCAGGCTGGGTTCCTCTCCAAGGTATACCTCACAAAACACTTGAAAGTTACAAATGTTCGACACGGAATTGGGTCCAATGTCTTGAGGTCGCAGATCGAAAAAGTTCAGAACGTCTCTGAAGAATTTTGAGTCGGGACGAGCAAAGCCCCGGCTCATGTGATCAGCAAATATCACAACCTCTCCGTCTCTTGGTTGAGGTCTTTCTTCGGACGGGTCAGGGGCACGATAGGACATGACCTCCTTTTTAGGCAGGTAACCCGTCTTCACGAAATCATCTAAAGTATCATCAGTAACATTGGATCTCATCCAGTTGCACGTAATGGGTGCCTTGGGAGCCTTGGTCGGCATTGTGAAAGACGAAAGCCTATGACAAAAGGAAATGTCCGGTTCAAATATAAGCCGGAGGAAGATTACAGTTCAGTATTCAAGATGGCGGCTTATGAAGGGGCCTAATGATATATGGCTAATTGTGTCGGGTTATCTAAGCCGATGTGGGCATCATGAGTAATTCAAGTTGTTTAAAACTCTATCATAAATGAGCCGGAAATTTCACAACGCATGGCCTCTTTTAAGCCGGAGATATGAGCCGCCATAGCTAACAGATGCAATTTTTGACTAAGTGTGGCACAAACAAGTTTCACAGATCGCAGTAATTATTTTGGATCAAACAATCGTCTAGAAAGGAAAAATTTCTAGACCTAGAAAGTTGATGCAGAGAAGTTCATAAGCTCAGAACGAGGTCTTTTTTGCGCCAAAGGGGATCTACTAGCATAAAAGTGAGTGAGAAACTACTACCGCAGGGAGTCTATACCTTTTTAGATCAAAGGGAACCTCGGTGGCAGAACTGTGAAGAACTTGAGATGAACAGCGAAGAACAGGGGAAGGACGACAGAACCCTAATGCGGTTCTACTGTAGGGAGGTGCAAGGACTTACTGGCGCTGATGAGATGCGGAGGTCGCCGCCGTTTCTCTGGACCAGTTCAGGGTGATGCAGCGGCCAAGGTTGAGGAAGACGAGGGGCGCGGCGGCGGCGGAGCTCGAGCTCTCAGGCGTCAGAGGAGGAAGACGATGGAAGAGAGGAGTGAATGAAGGCTTATGGGCCGGGCCTATTTATAAGGGTGACTGATAAATGGGCGCGAGAAACGAGGAGGCCAAGACGTGATTATCTTGCCACAAAAACGCCTCGATTTTCGGGATGGTCATTAAAGATAAGATCCGTTGGGATATGACAGAATAAAAAATGAATTTAATGGAAGATGACGTCACGGCGGGTTACCAAGAATCCAGAAGATGACGTCACGGCGGGTTATAACTTTCGCACAAGCAGAAGCCGGAAGATTTTCTTGCAAAGGGATTGAAGATTGACATGAACCGGTTCAAATCAATCTGGGGCCTAATGTTGAGGATATAACCATTAGAGTCACCCGCCCAGGAGTGGCCGGGTTACGTCATAATGATCATCCCGTGAAGCCCAATACCAAGCTTGAGGATGGCGGATCAATAATGGGCTTAAGACCCGGAGGCGGCTCAAGGCCCGTAGTGATAATCCGCCGTTATGGCAAGACTTGTAATGTAAGGCAAGAGTAGTTAAGAGTCCGAGCCGGATACTGTTATAAGCCGGCCGGGACTCTGAGAGCCGCGGGGTGTCAACCTCTCTATATAAAGGGACGACCCGGCGGCGGTTCAGGACGAGAGACAACAGATCGAGAGCCAGGCATAGCGATTAAGCTCCCTGGTCATCAAAACCCTAGGTAATACCACCTCAACTGGACGTAGGCTTTTACCTTCACCGTAAGGGGCCGAACCAGTATAACCCTCGTGTTCCTTGTCCCGTTTAACCCCTTTAAGCTTCCTAGCGGCGATGGCTCCACGACTAAGTCCTTGCACGAGGACATCTGCCGTGACAATTCCACAACAGTTGGCGCCCCAACGGTTAACCGCGTCCCCTGAAAGCCCCTCTTGTCTTGCAGCCCAACACCCCTCCAAATCAGCCCACTAGCCCATCCAAACCCCCTCCATACTCTCGGTCATTCAATCACGATCGTGTGGGCGAAAACCGCACCTCATTTGGACTCTCCTAGCTCCCTCTACCTATAAATTAGTTCCCTCCCCCGAATTTTCGGGCAAAACCCTAGATCAATTCCCCTCCGCGATGTCGGACATTTCATCCCCGCCGCCGGACATGTCCACCGCCGCCAGCCACCTCACTCTGTCCAATCGCGGCCCGCCACCTCAGCGTCGCCGCCACCCTCAACCAACCCGCGCCCGCCACCTGGCTCCCCCGTGCCTCTCCGCCGCCGCGGCCCGCTCAGGCCCGCGCGGGGCCCGCCCGAGCCCATCCGGGGCCCGAGCGCCGCCGCCCGTCCCGATCTGCGCCGCCCAGCGCCCCGCCAGCGCTCGCCGCCCGGTGGCCGCGGATCCCGCGCCCGCCGCCGGATCCCGTGCCCCGCCGCCGGTCGCCGCCCTCCGCACCGGCGCCCCATCGCCGCCACCGGATCCGGCCTCCCCGGCCCCGTCCCCGACATCTCCGGCCGCCGGCGCCTCAGATCCAGCGAGATCCACCGCCGCATCGTTTTCTGTCGTGGAATTAACACGTCAGATGTCTTAGGTGTAAGGACTTAGTCGTGAGGCCAGCGCATCTATGTAGTAGCTTGAGAGGGGTTGATTGGGATCGAGAGACGCAAGACAAGACAAGGATTTAGACAGCTTCGGGCCCCGGGAAACATCATCCGGTAACAACCCTACATGCTATTTGAGGCTAGGTCTCATTATGATCACGGGAGAGTCGTCGGCTCCGGCTCTCGGTGTCTAGCCCTAGAGATTGTTTCTTGTTACTTGTCCCTCTTTGGGGAGCCCTGCCCCTCCTTATATAAGTTAGAGGGGCGGGTTACATGTGGAGTCCTAGTAGGACTAGGACTAGTCTATCTTCTCTTACAAGTTAATTACAAGTCTGGGTCTTGCTTCCTTGTAAAGGAAATATTCGTCATCCCTTTCTTCTTAAGCCGGCCCACCATCTCATGAGCCGGCCATCTGGGCCTTGGGCCTAGTCTTCTATCTGACCCGCCGTTGGGGTCATCCGGGAGTCGTCAGGCTCGTGAGTCGTCTGATAGTGAGCCGCCAGACCCGTGAGTCGTCTGACAGTGAGCCGTCAGACCCGTGAGTCGCCAGTCCTCTGGCGGGTCATGGTGAAGTGCCAAGTCCGGCCGGGTCATACCGCGGGGTATATCCCCGACATTAGCCCCCAGTTTAATTTGGATTCATCCATGTTAAACTAATCTGCAATATAAACACAAGAACAAATTTGACAGGTTGTGTTCCGGGTTAAATATTCTTTGTAAGCCGGCACTTGATCATCCTTAAGTCCTTATCATCTTCCTTCTTGTTATGTATCCATAATCTCATAGCAAATCTCTTTAGCAGATATGTTCAAATTTTGCCAATGCAAAAAATCTAGATACTTCCTTTGAAAAATCCGGGTCAACAGGCCAGCTTCAGAGTCAATTTGCTGACATTGGTCTCTTGTTGAGAAATATTGTAAAAGATAATCCACTTGAGTCGGCTTTCAATACTCTGACTTGACAAAAATATTGGTCTTCAAATATTCAACTTATATTCAGCCGGCTTAAAGATATAAAACTTGCCGGTTTATGAGTACCAAAATTGCCGGGTTATAAATAGATGATGCCAAGTCATAATTGTCGCCGACGCCGGTTTATGATTTTTGCAGACACCAGGTCAATCTGATTTACTCAAAACTGAGAATTTGAAGATATTTCTCCCTTATATCCATATTACCTGTAGCCCCCAAGGGCCAGTTTAATCAGCATGAATAAGCCGGGACTTATCACCATGGCTTTAAATAAAATCCAGTTGTGTAGCCCCCATGAGTCGGCTATAGTCATAGTAGTGTAGTCGGGTCATCCTAGAATTGTCTTGAATTTTTGACAGGAGCAATTAGTAGTCCCCAAGGGTCGGCTCATTATGATATGATGAGTCGGGTCTTCAATAAGATTAGTAAAAATGACTTTGCATTAGCCCCCAAGTGCCATGGTGCATGCTGGCAGTGACATGGGACTTGCATATTTGATGTAATCTCAATTTAAATAATGTAGCCCCCAAGTGTCGGGTTATAAGCCTGCAGCGACTCGGGACTATTCCTATCATTGTAGAATAAATCATATCCATTGATAAAATAATAGCCATTGCGCTGAAGCGACTTTGAAAACCTCAATCATAATATTAGTTTCTGATAACCATAATAAAAATCCAGCCATGTTGGCTATTAAAGATTTGACTAACCCGGTTTGAAAACCTCAATCATTCAAATCATAATGAAAATCCAGCCAAGTTTGGCTATTTAAAGATTTCAAATACCTTATCTGTTGACAAGTAAATCCGGAGTTTAGATACCCGGCGGCTCTTGGCCGATGGCGATTTATTACGCCTCCATTGTAAGCCGGAAATTTTATAACCCGGCTATTTATAGCCTTTTGAGAAAATCAAGAATTGATAACCCTTTTGAGACACCAATGTCAATCTTTCGATGACGGGCTTGGACTTAAACATTTATATAAGCCATAGTTCTGCAAATCCTGCATAGAGTTTAAACAACATATGCCCTGACGACTCAACGTCAAAAGCCAGGGCGGGCAACCACCCAAATGTAGTCTTATCCTGCACACAAGTAGATCACAAGACACCTTGGCGGTTTACCGCAGGGCGGGTCATCATATCTTACATATGACCACGGATGTGTAAAAAAGGAGTCACAGATAAGCCTGTTATGAATCATAACTTTGAAACATAACAATAATATCATACTTGTGATATTAAATTTGCATTTGTCGGTTTATATGACCTGCACGATAAGGGTGACAACCCAATCTTTGATACGCGCATGATTCCAATGGCGCAATTCAAAATATACCGGCGGCTTAAAATCCATAGCCAGGGCCAGTTTAAACATAATCATGTATAAACAATATCATACCTGTGATACTGAATTGTACTGCCGGCTTATGATACCTGTGCAGTAAGCGTGATAACCCAATCCTTAGAAGCCAATGCTTCCACATAGATGATGATTGTCATAAGCCGGCGACTTATCATCAAAAATCAAGCCGGGTTTAAATAGAAACCACTCATATACACTTTATATGTGTTCAAAAGAGCTTTCAAATAATATCCCAAAAATTATTTGCAAAAAGAGACTTCAAAAATTTTGAGGCTTCTGATTCGAATACGATAAGGAAACCGTCCCAAAGGGGTTAAGCTAAGATTCAAATACGATCATATAGCCCCCAATGGCTTTGGCGTTGCCGATCAAGAGGGTACCGACAGCTATGTTCTCTTTGGTTCGAATACGACCTATGTTTGAACAGGAAGCCCCCAAATGACCTTGAGAGTTGTTTAACGACGCTGATTCGAATACGATCCACGTCGGTTCCCAAAGGGGATTGAGCTATGGTTCAAATATGACCAAGAAACTCCCCAATGAGCTCGGCAGTGTGCCGATCAAAAGGGTATCGACAGCTATGTTCTCTTTGGTTCGAATACGACCTATGTTTGAACAGGAAGCCCCCTAGTGATCATGAGAATATTTAACGACTCCGATTCGAATACGATCAGGGTCACACCAAAAGGGTTAAGCTAAATTCGAATACGATTAGCTCCCGATGGTCATTAAAGCAGGGTACCTATATTTGGGTTGTGCTTTGTAACAGACTCTCTTTGGTCCCTTTAATTTTTCCTGAGAACTCGAACTTTGCGAGAGACAACCTCTCTTTGAACCGGAAATTTGTAAACCGGATATTGAGAGCTTCAAAGCTTTTATAAGATATAAATTTACCTTGAGCCGGATGTTTGAACTGGATTTGAAAGCTTCAAAACTTTGCGGGAGAGAGATATCTCTTGAACCGGATTTTAAACCGGAATTTTTATTTTGGAACCGGCAATTTTCTGATGGCCTTTAAATTTTCATCAATATTGTAGCAGCCTCCGGAACCGGGTTATTTTTCCCTCCAATGACCCGAAGCTCTTGAATGCATTGAAACCGACCAATGCTGCCGAGTCATATCATTGTAGCCCCCGAGTCTCAAGTCGACTCGAGGAGTTGGCTTTGAGATTCTCCATATTGATCATAGCATAAGGTGTATATCATTGGTATTGATAGCGCGATGTGAATCCACATAAGGTTGAAGTGACTGCGGCGGGTTATAAAGGATCCCATATGAGCCGTGTCAGCAACTCGGCCAATGGTTCCTTCCAACTGGATGTTTTGAAGTTAACCAAACCGTAGTGGCGGCGACTTGTGCGCCTGCCCATCGAGCCGTCTAGTGCAAACGGCGGCTGATAACACATGATAATTTTCCTCCAAGTTGTTGGAAGAAAACCGGGCTTCCCAAGCAGTGACTTGCCCATATTCAATAACAACTCATGCAGACAGGTACGGCCCGGTGGGTTGAGGTAGACCCGGCCGCGAGAGACGGACGGTAAAGACGACCGTAGCATCAGAGGCGGCACAGACAGATGAGCCGGCCGTGGCGTTGTAAGCCAGTGCGGATGAGCGAGTTAACCACATCGTTTTGATGTAGTGAACAATTGTCCTGCATCAACAATATTGCAAACCAAGACAAAAAATAAACTGCTCTTTGATAAAAAATATGCACCAATAAAATATATTTTAGATGGATATCACCTAATGTGCCAGGCCGGAAATAACCCGCCATGAAATTAACGATTGCTAGGTGCAGTTGAAGTCGCTCACGGGTGAACCTGCCGCGGCGTGGTAAACCGGTGCAGACGGGTGAGTCGGCCGCGGCATTGTAAACCGGCACGGATGAAAGAGTCGGCCGTGGCGTTGAAAACGGCACGGACGCGGGCAAGTCGGCCGCGGCGTTGTAAGCCGGCTCAGGCGGGAGAGTCGGCCGCAACATTGTAAGCCGGTGCGGGAGTCCGTTGAGCAAGGACGACCACCTGTGCCGATTGATGTTGGCATGCCTCCATCTCTGTGGTATAATGCCACTTTGTAATAAATAATTCTCCTGCATATAAAACACAGCAAGGTAAAGTAGTTTTGCTCGGATGAATTAATATGCACTTTTTTTAAAATAAATAGGATAAATAGCACCTGGTATTTTTCGTCGGATGAACGTGGATAATGATACTGAGCGTAGTTAGACACAAAAGATAGTCCGTACAGATGTACGTCATCTACGTGTTTTTCCTTTGTCCTTTTCCCCCTTCCAAAGTAATGATTGCCTGCATGTAAACTTTGATGTGTGGCGACGAGTAGCATCGGTCTTTTATCTCCGAAAACCCGTTAGGTCAGCGCTAACTGACTCGTGAACGCATCGTTGGTTCCTGTAGTACTTTTTTTGAACAAGTATACATCTGCTTGCTTGTGAACCAACTGGGTGCCGCGGGAGACGGACGGTGTGCGGAGATCTCGGCCCTGGCTTGGCGACTTGGTCGGGACAGCTTGCAGCCGCGGTGGCTCGCAGCTGAGGCGGCCTGGAGGTTTGTTGCAAGGCTGCGGCGGGTAAGTCAGAGCTCCGGTGGCGGCTCTCGAGCAATTTGGAGCAGCGACCGGTGGAAGCGAGGCGCAACGGCGGGTCAGCCTCTCAGCCGGAGGAGTGAGGCGCGGCGGGTTGGATCGAGGCCACGGGCGGCCGGCTTGACGGAGACCGCGGAAGCGAGGCGTATAGAGCACGGAGCGACCCGGCAGCGGAGCTCGGAGATAGTCCTTAACGGGGCCGCGAGTGCCGAGGTGGAGGCAGAGATGGTGTTTCGGAGCGGCTGCTTATGGTAGATGCAAGTCGTCCTGGCACCTGTCAAAATTTGTTCTCTGTTTTCCTCGAGCGTTGGTTTATGGCAAATACCAATCTCGTGCTTGCTGTGGAGATTCGGCAGGCTGCCGACCACATACGGCATAGTTTAAACAACCGCTGATTGGAACTTGAAACGCCAGGTAGTCATCTAAACGGGATCTTTAGCTCTGAACCTCATACGACGCAGTCAGACGGTCGGACACGGAGAGCCCTTGCACCTTTGATTTGACGATCCAGTATTAGTACCAGTATCTAGCACCATGTTGATTTGATGTGATGGCTTGATGGATCAGTAGATGTAGTGCTCAACAGCCATTGAAGGATTTATACATATGAAATATAGTACTCTAGTAGGTATTGCCTCCACGTGAGTAGTACTAGTAGATGAACATGCTTTTGGTTTTCACACGATGGGAATGTCACAAACATCCACAAATCGATGCCTCGGGACTTGTGGCATGTCCGATCAGCAAAATTGATGTATAGTAGAGACCGTCTCGGCGACTTGATGATCTGATGGTGTTGCAGCGGAAATTAATCAGTTTAGATGGATCGCCTCGTCGCGCGTGGCAGTGTACACAGATGCAATCCTAACTCTCATCTTGATCCAATCTCGTATATGACGTCCCGACTATTCGTCAACAACGTGGATCCTTTCATGCCAGTGGCAGAAAATTTCGCAGAGACCACATGGAATCTGTCTGCTTGATGTGGAGCTTTCAGTTCCGGCTCTTCATGATCCGGATGATCGCGAACTTCTCAAACCCTAGGAGAGATCCCTCCAAGAACTCATCACCACCGTGCGCCTAGCCCCACGGTGGGCGCCAACTGTCGTGGAATTAACACGTCAGATGTCCTAGGTGTAAGGACTTAGTCGTGAGGCCAGCGCATCTATGTAGTAGCTTGAGAGGGGTTGATTGGGATCGAGAGACGCAAGACAAGACAAGGATTTAGACAGCTTCGGGCCCCGGGAAACATCATCCGGTAACAACCCTACATGCTGTTTGAGGCTAGGTCTCATTATGATCACGGGAGAGTCGCCGGCTCCGGCTCTCGGTGTCTAGCCCTAGAGATTGTTTCTTGTTACTTGTCCCTCTTTGGGGAGCCCTGCCCCTCCTTATATAAGTTAGAGGGGCGGGTTACATGTGGAGTCCTGGTAGGACTAGGACTAGTCTATCTTCTCTTACAAGTTAATTACAAGTCCGGGTCTTGCTTCCTTGTAAAGGAAATATTCGTCATCCCTTTCTTCTTAAGCCGACCCACCATCTCATGAGCCGGCCATCTGGGCCTTGGGCCTAGTCTTCTATCTGACCCGCCATTGGGGTCATCCGGGAGTCGTCAGGCTCGTGAGTCGTCTGACAGTGAGCCGCCAGACCCGTGAGTCGTCTGACAGTGAGCCGCCAGACCCGTGAGTCGTCTGACAGTGAGCCGTCAGACCCGTGAGTCGCCAGTCCTCTGGCGGGTCACGGTGAAGCGCCAAGTCCGGCCGGGTGATACTTCCGGCTGGGTCATACCGCGGGGTATATCCCCGACATTTTCCGTGCGAACTCGAGGCTGCCCCGATTTTCCTTAAGTCCTGAAATTCTATCATTATGTGCCTATGTCCATCATGTCATATCTTCATGCATATATCTCTGTTTTGCATGGTTGATATACCAAATTGTTCATCATGAGATTCTCTACATTTCATTCCACTGTACCATGCTAGTTTGAGTTCATCTTGAAGCCCTAATCTTCGTTGCAATAGTTCTATATGATGTTAACCTGCTGAAACTGTTATAACTTGTTGTTTTGTCTTTTTCTTTGCATTTTGTCTGTGCATCCTATAAGCTTGACGTCTACATGAGTTTTGAGCTACATCTTCACATCTTTACATGGGTGCTTGTCTTTTATTTTTTTTGATCTATGTAGTGACTAGCACAAGCATGCAAACTAGCCTCCGTGATGTTGCTGATTTTTGAGACCAGTCATTTCTGCTAAGTCTGAGTCTGTTACATTTTATTGATATGTTTCCATGTTGCTACCATGAGTTCTATGCAAAATCTCGAGATGTTCACTAAGGATGTTTCGTTATACAAAGTATGCTCTATCGATCCATGCCCTTGGTTGAAATTATAGCCTGCCGTAGCTTGCTGTAATCTTGCTCTCAAATTGCTAAATAATGTTGCTGTCAGCCTGTTAACATGAAGTTCAGTTTTGACATGTGTTTTGCTAGTGATCCATGCACCCTATGGACTTTCTCTTACCATTCTTATCTTCATAGTTATGCCATCTTACTGTTGGATGCCTTCACATTCCATGAAATGCCCTGTGATGAGTGATTTGAGCTCGCAAAGATGCCTTCATAATTCTGTTTATGCCATGCTCAGTTTTTCTGCCGTCTGAATCTGTTTATGAAACTTGCTATGTTTACATGGGTGCCATCATATCATATGTGCCTTTATGGCTCGTGATCAGTAAGGGACTTTTGTTCTATGCAATTAGTAGATTCATGCCATGCTTTTTTTTTGCTAGGAGCTGATCCTGCAGCATGTTGTTTGATAGCTCTAAACTTAGCAACCTGATGTTATTTCTGCCATGTCCAGTGATTTCTGCTAAGTCTGTGAAACAGTTATTATTTGCAATCTTGCCATATCCTTTTGAGCATGTTCCAATGGTTCTTGGAGATATCTCAGTGTTCATATTTTTTCATGCTTTACATGTACATCACATCCATGCCTTTTGTGTTCATGTTGTGATGATGTAGCATATTTGCATGATGCTTGCAAGATGCCTAGTTGCTGTTTTGGACAGATTGTTGTTATGTCTTGTTTGGAGTGTATGTGTTGCACCGTTGCTCCATTTTGAGTGTGCTCTATATGAAATTTGCTTAGTTTTGCATGCAGTTTCATATTACCTTGTTGCATCCTTGTTTTGGGTGTGTTTGTCTGATGTTTGTATGCATTTTGCATCAATGCCACGTTTGACTTGTTTTGCTCATATCTTCTAGGCCGTAGCTCCGAACTAAATGAACTTTATATGTAACTTGACTAGAATTTCGTGTAGATCATCTTGGTGCATATTAACTTGCTGTTTAACAACTTGAACATAAGGTTTATTCAGATCTGGACCAATCTCGAAATTTGCATATGAGGACTTACCGGAATTGTTATATGTTGTTCCCGGCCTCATTTAAACTTGCTTTGATGTGTTGCTCTTGTATGGATCATCTCTTGCCATGAGTAGCTTCATGTAGCATTGTCATGCATCATACTTGATTGAGCATCATGCCTTGTTCATGTGTGGTGTGTTTACCATGTTGTGTGCTTCTCCTCGATAGTTCCTGTTTCGTTGCGGTCGTGAGGATTCGTTCGTCTACGCTTGGTTCGTCTTCGTGGCTTCATCTTCTTCATGGACTCGTTCTTCTTCCTAGCGGGATTCCAGGCAAGATGACCGTCACCTTGGATCTCACTACTATCATTGCTATGCTAGTTGCTTCGTTCTATCGCTATGCTGCGTTACCTACCACTTGCTTATCAAGCCTCCCAAATTGCCATGTCAGCCTCTAACCTTTGTCACCCTTCCTAGCAAACCGTTGTTTAGCTATGTTACCGCTTTTGCTCAGCCCCTCTTATAGCGTTGCTAGTTGCAGGTGAAGATGAAGATTGCTCCATGTTGGATTATGTTTATGTTGGGATATCACAATATCTCTTATTTAATGAATGCATCTATATACTTGGTAAAGGGTGGAAGGCTCGACCTTATGCCTGGTGTTTTGTTCCACTCTTGCCGCCCTAGTTTCCATCATACCGGTGTTATGTTCCTTGATTTTGCGTTCCTTACGTGGTTGGGTGTTATGCGGACCCCTTGACAGTTCGCTTTGAATAAAACTCCTCCAGCAAGGCCCAACCTTGGTTTTACCATTTGCCTATCACCTATTTCTTTTCCCTTGGGAGTCGCGCTCCCGAGGGTCATCTTTATTTTAACCCCCCCCCCCCCCCGGGCCAATGCTTCTCCAAGTGCTGGTCCAAACCGAGCGATGTCCAGCGCCCCCTGGGCAACCAGGGTCTATGCCAACCCGACGTCTTGCTCATCCGGTGTGCCCTGAGAACGAGATATGTGCAGTTCCTACCGGGATTTGTCGGCACATTCGGGCGGCTTTGCTGGTCTTGTTTTACCATTGTCGAAATGTCTTGTAAACCAGGATTCCGAGAGTGATCGGGTCTTCCTAGGAGAAGGAATATCCTTCGTTTACCGTGAGAGCTTATAATGGGCTAAGTTGGGACACCCCTGCAGGGTATAAACTTTCGAAAGCCGTGCCCGCGGTTATGTGGCAGATGGGAATTTGTTAATGTCCGGTTGTAGAGAACTTGACACTTGACTTAACTAAAACGCATCACCCGCGTGTGTAGCCGTGATGGTCTCTTCTCGGTGGAGTCCGGGAAGTGAACACGGTTTCTGGGTTATGTTTGATGTAAGTAGGAGTTCAGGATCACTTCTTGATCATTGCTAGTTTCACGACCGTTCCGTTGCTTCTCTTCTCGCTCTTATTTGCGTACGTTAGCCACCATATATGCTTAGTCGCTGCTGCAACCTCACCACGTTACCCCTTCCTTACCCATTAAGCTTTGCTAGTCTTGATACCCATGGTAATGGGATTGCTGAGTCCTCGTGGCTCACAGATTACTACAACACCAGTTGCAGGTACAGGTTTTGCGATGATCATGACGCGAGAGCGATGTTGCTTGTTTTGGAGTTCTTCCTCTGCTTCTTCTTCGATCAGGGGATAGGTTCCAGGTCGGCAGCCTGGGCTAGCAGGGTGGATGTCGTTTGAGTTTCTATTTGTGTTTCATCCGTAGTCGGATGTTGATCTTATGTATGATGTATTGATGTCTTCTTGGGGCGTCTATGCCTTTTGTATGTATCCTCGTCTATTATGTAATGTTGATGTAATGATATCCACCTTGCAAAAGCGTTTCAATATGCGGGTCTATCCTTGGTGGGACCTTCGAGTTCCTCTCGGATAGGGTCGCATATTGGGCGTGACACAGGGAACTCTACGTTCGCCCACATGTCACCATTGCAACACCCCTTCATGTGAAGCCTCAACCTCGATGGCTGGTCGACCTCCAACACCCTCGCGAACGCCTTGGGAAGACAGAGGCGGCTACGCGGCGGTTCGCGCAGCTGCGAGATGAACTCCAGCGCCGTGTCCCCGACATGGCTGCTCGACGAAGCAGGAGGAGATGGTGGCGGAGACGATGGCGTCGCAGGTGTCCCCCTTCCGCGCCCACCTCTGCCTCGACTGCCTCACCAATCGTGACCCCGTCCGGCGCCTCCACCTTGGGCGCCTGGCTCTTCCTTAACTGTCGTGGTTCTCTGGCGAGAGGAAGATCTAATCGCCTCCGCAGAAGAACGGCCGCGGACGCACCCTCTCGGCATGGTGGTGGATGGAGAATGGAGGTGACGCGAGAAGATGCCTCTCCTCCTCCTCCTGATCCCCCTTTTTTTATAGCCAAGCAGGGAAGGCAGAAGATTGGCTCTACGCCTCTAAAGAGCCCTTTCGAGTCCGGCTCATTAAGTTGGCAACGAGCGAGGTTGTCGACCACCCTCCCCGGACCAATCAAAGGCGCATGGGTATTGGCCATGGCGCGCCTTCCCATATCCCACGCATCCATCACCTACCCCACGCCATGCATGCGACGTACGTGGCAAAAAAGACGAGCGTAGTGGGAAACGTGGAACAGCGGTTCCAAGATGGGGAAAGGCGAGGAGGGTAAATGAGCAGCGGCCCTGCAGTTTCCTCTTTTTTATCGGGAAGACGCGGGCCGCCTCTTTACTATTCACTGCAAGATGACGCAAGCGTGCTGCAACCGTCCCACACACGACCCCCACGTCACGCGCTCAATGCGGGTCGTGGGGAAGCGCAACTGGCGAAGGAATTACTGCCATAAAAACTCTGCCACACGCGCCCGCGCACCGTTCTGGGCCTGGCCCAACAACGCTTCGCGCTTATGTGTGGCCCAGGCCCGGGGGCTCCTATCGGTGTACAAAACTAGGGGCCTCTTTGTACCCCTTTACTTGTGCACGGGTAGTCGTAGCCGCATCTGCGGCCATGCTTGCCAGGGCAGAGTAAGGAAAGGAACAAGGCCGCCAAGGCAGCACTCAAGCCAGCAGCATGAAGAGCAGAGGGGCAAGATGGATTCCCCCCCGGCAACACCCTTGCCGGGGCGGCCTACATAGCCTCGGCAAGAGCAATTTCGGGGCAACTTGCCCAACACCAGCAAAGCCGCCACCTTTGAGCCTGAGAGTTCTGACACCATCAACAAACGTCGGAACTAAGACTCGGGAGGCACCTGCGTGGTGGCATGCAGATATTTGTGAAGACCAAAGGCCTGCAAGACTAGATAAGAACCAGAAGATGAAGACCCCCGGCAAGACCCTTGCCGGGGACGGCCGAAGACCCCCGGCAAGATCCTTGACGGGGATGCCGGCAAGACCCCGACGCGGCAAGTAGCTCGCCAACTAGGCAAGCGCCTGCGTGGCAGCATGCAGCTTCCAGGCCAACTAAGCAAGCACCTGCATGGTGGCATGTAGATCTGCGTGAAGACTCTTTCAATGCACCAGCACAGCAACCAGCCAGCTAGCATGGCACTGCATGCCTCGTCAGCTTGGACGCGCGTCGAAGCAAGGCGAGGCGGCGACGGACGGGATGAACTTTGTTGCCGTCCCCGATAAAGCAAGAGGGCACGCAGGCGGCGCATTAAATGTGTTTGTCCTACGATGTCAGGAGATAAACTTGTACACTGTATATACTTTCCACCTCCTGTGTGCCACTGTGGCGACCCCTTTGACATATAAAAGGAGGCCCGAGGCATACTGTTGAAGGATTCGGACTTTTGGAACTAGGCACACATAGTAGCTAGTCCAAGAACACAAGAACACCAAATAAACTCAGACAAGCAGGACTAGGGTATTACGCATCGTTTGCGGCCCGAACCTGGGAAAAATCCCCTCGCGCTGATCACTAGACCTGCTCTTTGCGCATCTCTTCACCCCCGCCAACCGTAGAAGGGATTCCCAGGGATACCATAGGTGTCGTTTTCCCCGACAGCGATGCTAAAAGTTGCGGAGGTAGAAATCAAGAAGGAGCATCAAGTGTTGATGGTCAACAAGACCACTAGTTTCAAGAAAAAGGGCAAAGGGAAGAAGGGGAACTTCAAGAAGAATGGCAAGAAAGTTGCTGCTCAAGTGAAGATGCCCAAGTCTGGACCTAAGCCTGAGACTGAGTGCTTCTACTGCAAAGGGACTGGTCACTGGAAGCGGAACTGCCCCAAGTATTTGGCGGATAAGAAGGATGGCAAAGTGAAAGGTATATTTGATATACATGTTATTGATGTGTACCTTACTAATGCTCGTAGTAGCGCCTAGGTATTTGATACCGGTTCTGTTGCTCATATTTGCAACTCGGAACAGGGGTTACGGATTAAGCGAAGATTGGCTAAGGACGAGGTGACGATGCGCATGGGAAATGGTTCCAAAGTCAATGTGATCGCCGTCGGCACGCTACCTCTAAATCTTCCTTCGGGATTAGTTTTAGACCTGATTAATTGTTATTTGGTGCCAGTGTTAAGCATGAACATTATATCTGGATCTTGTTTGATGCAAGACGGTTATTCATTTAAATCAGAGAATAATGGTTGTTCTATTTATATGACTAATATCTTTTATGGTCATGCACCCTTGATGAGTGGTCTATTTTTGTTAAATCTCGATAGTAGTGACACACATATTCATAGTATTGAAGCCAAAAGATATAAGTTAAATAATGATAGTGCAACTTATTTGTGGCACTGCCGTTTAGGTCATATTGGTGTAAAGCGCATGAAGAAACTCCATGCTGATGGGCTTTCGGAATCACTTGATTATGAATCACTTGATGCTTGCGAACCATGCCTCATGGGCACGATGACTAAGACTCTGTTCTCCGGAACAATGGAGCGAGCAACAGATTTGTTAGAAATAATACATACTGATGTATGCAGTCCAATGACTGTTGATGCTCGCGGTGGATATCGTTATTTTCTGACCTTCACAGATGATTTGAGCAGATATGGGTATATCTAATTGATGAAACATAAGTCTAAAACATTTGAAAAGTTCAAAGAATTTCAGAGAGAAGTGGAAAATCATCCTAACAAGAAAATAAAGTTTCTACGATCTGATCGTGGAGGAGAATATTTGAGTTACGAGTTTGGTCTTCATTTGAAACAACGCGGAATAGTTTCACAACTCACGCCACCCGGAACACCACAGTGTAATGGTGTGTCCGAATGTCGTAACCGCACTTTATTAGATATGGTGTGATCTATGATGTCTCTTACTGATTTACCGGGGTTATGCTTTACAGACGGCTGCATTCACGTTAAATAGGGCACAATCTAAATCCGTTGAGACGACACCATATGAACTGTGGTTTGGCAAGAAACCCAAGTTGTCGTTTCTTAAAGTTTGGGGCTGCGATGCTTATGTGAAAAGGCTTCAACATGATAAGCTCGAACCCAAATCGGAGAAATATGACTTCATAGGATACCCAAAGGAAACTGTTGGGTACACCTTCTATCACAGATCTGAAGGCAAGATATTCGTTGCTAAGAATGGATCCTTTCTAGAGAAGGATTTTCTCTCGAAAGAAGTGAGTGGGAGGAAAGTAGAACTTGATGAGGTAATTGTACCTGCTCCTTATTGGAAAGTAGATCATCACGGTAATCAGTTCTAGTGATTCCTACACCAATTAGTGAGAAGCTAATGATGATGATCATGAAACTTCAGATCAAGTTACTACTGAACCTCGTAGGTCAACCAAAGTAAGATCCGCACCAGAGTGGTACGGTAATCCTGTTCTGGAGGTCATGTTACTTGACCATGACGAACCTACGAACTATGAGGAAGCGATGATGAGCCCAGATTCCGTGAAATGGCTTGAGGCCATGAAATCTGAGATGGGATCCATGTATGAGAACAAAGTGTGGACTTTGGTTGACTTGCCCGATGATCGGCAGGCCATAGAGAATAAATGGATCTTCAAGAAGAAGACTGATGCTGACGGTAATGTTACTGTCTACTGAAGGAAATATGCCCTAGAGGCAATAATAAAGTTATTATTTATTTCCTTATATCATGATAAATGTTTATTATTCATGCTAGAATTGTATTAACCGGAAACATAATACATGTGTGAATACATAGATAAACATAGTGTCACTAGTATGCCTCTACTTGACTAGCTCGTTGATCAAAGATGGTTGAGTTTCCTAGCCATGGACATGAGTTGTCATTTGATTAACGGGATCACATCATTAGGAGAATGATGTGATTGACTTGACCCATTCCGTTAGCTTAGCACTTGATCATTTAGTATGTTGTTATTGCTTTCTTCATGACTTATACATGTTCCTATGACTATGAGATTATGCAACTCCCGTTTACCGGAGGAACACTTTGTGTGCTACCAAACGTCACAACGTAACTGGGTGATTATAAAGGTGCTCTACAGGTGTCTCTGAAGGTACTTCTTGATTTGGCGTATTTCAAGATTAGGATTTGTCACTCCGATTGTCGGAGAGGTATCTCTGGGCCCTCTCGGTAATGCACATAACTATAAGCCTTGCAAGCAATGTGACTAATGAGTTAGTTGCGGGATGATGCATTACGTAACGAGCAAAAAGACTTGCCAGTAACGAGATTGAACTAGGTATTGAGATACCGACGATCGAATCTCGGGCAAGTAACATACCGATGACAAAGGGAACAACGTATGTTGTTATGCGGTTTGACCGATAAAGATCTTTGTAGAATATGTGGGAGCCAATATGAGCATCCAGGTTCCGCTATTGGTTATTGATCGGAGACATGTCTCGGTCATGTCTACATAGTTCTCGAACCCGTAGGGTCCGCACGCTTAAAGTTCGGTGACGATCGGTATTATGAGTTAATGTGTTTTGATGTACCGAAGGTAGTTCGGAGTCCCGGATGAGATCGGGGACATGACGAGGAGTCTTGAAATGGTCGAGACGTAAAGATCTATATATTGGACGACTATATTCTGACATCGGAAAGGTTCCGAGTGATTCGGGTATTTTTTGGGGTACCGGAGAGTTACGGGAATTCGCCGGGGAGTACATGGGCCTTATTGGGCTTTAGGGGAAAGATGTTGGAAAAATGCCCTAGAGGCAATAATAAATTGGTTATTATTATATTTCCTTGTTCATGATAATCGTTTATTATCCATGCTAGAATTGTATTGATAGGAAACTCAGATACATGTGTGGATACATAGACAACACCATGTCCCTAGTAAGCCTCTAGTTGACTAGCTCGTTGATCAATAGATGGTTATGGTTTCCTGACCATGGACATTGGATGTCGTTGATAATGGGATCACATCATTAGGAGAATGATGTGATGGACAAGACCCAATCCTAAGCATAGCATAAAAGATCGTGTAGTTCGTTTGCTAGAGCTTTTACAATGTCAAGTATCATTTCCTTAGACCATGAGATCATGCAACTCCCGGATACCGTAGGAGTGCTTTGGGTGTACCAAACGTCACAACGTAACTGGGTGACTATAAAGGTGCATTACGGGTATCTCCGAAAGTGTCTGTTGGGTTGGCACGGATCGAGACTGGGATTTGTCACTCCATATGACGGAGAGGTATCTCTGGGCCCACTCGGTAATGCATCATCATAATGAGCTCAATGTGACTAAGGAGTTAGCCACGGGATCATGCATTACGGTACGAGTAAAGTGACTTGCCGATAACGAGATTGAACAAGGTATTGGGATACCGACGATCGAATCTCGGGCAAGTAACGTACCGATTGACAAAGGGAATTGTATACGGGATTGATTGAATCCTTGACATCGTGGTTCATCCGATGAGATCATCGTGGAACATGTGGGAGCCAACATGGGTATCCAGATCCCGCTGTTGGTTATTGACCGGAGAGGCGTCTCGGTCATGTCTGCATGTCTCCCGAACCCGTAGGGTCTACACACTTAAGGATCGGTGACGCTAGGGTTGTAGAGATATGAGTATGCGGAAACCCGAAAGTTTTTCGGAGTCCCAGATGAGATCCCGGACGTCACGAGGAGTTCCGGAATGGTCCGGAGGTGAAGAATTATATATAGGAAGTCCAGTTTTGGCCACCGGGAAAGTTTTGGGGGTTATCGGTATTGTACCGGGACCACCGGAAGGGTCCCGGGGGTCCACCGGGTGGGGCCACCTATCCAGGAGGGCCCCATGGGCTGAAGTGGGAAGGTAACCAGCCCTTAGTGGGCTGGGGCGCCCCCCATGGGCCTACCCCCTGCGCCTAGGGTTGGAAACCCTAGGGTGGGGGGCGCCCCACTTGGCTTGGGGGGAAGCCACCCCCCCCCTTTTTCCCTTGGCCGCCCCCCCCCCCCAATGTAGATGGGTTCTAGGCCGGCGCCCCCCCCTCCCAGGGGGCCTATATATAGTGGGGGGAGGGAGGGCAGCAACATGACAGCCCCTGGCGCCTCCCTCTCCCCCTGCAACACCTCTCCCTCTCGCAGAAGCTTGGCGAAGCCCTGCCGAGACCCCGCTACTTCCACCACCACGCCGTCGTGCTGCTAGATCTCCATCAACCTTTCCTTCCCCCTTGCTGGATCAAGAAGGAGGAGACGTCGCTGCTCCGTACGTGTGTTGAACGCGGAGGTGCCGTCCGTTCGGCACTCGGTCATCGTTGATTTGGATCACGGCGAGTACGACTCCATCAACCCCGTTCATTGGAACGCTTCCGCTCGCGATCTACAAGGGTATGTAGATGCACTCCTTTCCCCTCGTTGCTAGTATACTCCATAGATGGATCTTGGTGATGCGTAGAAAAATTTTAAATTCTGCTACGATCCCCAACAGTGGCATCATGAGCCAGGTCTATGCGTAGTTACTATGCACGAGTAGAACACAAAGCAGTTGTGGGCGTAGATGTTGCCAATTCTTCTTGCCGCTACTAGTCTTATCTTGCTTCGGCGGTATTGTGGGATGAAGCGGCCCGGACCGACCTTACACGTACTCTTACGTGAGATAGGTTCCACCGACTGACATGCACTAGTTGCATAAGGTGGCTAGCGGGTGTCTGTCTCTCCCACTTTAGTCGGAACGGATTCGATGAAAAGGTTCCTTATGAAGGGTAAATAGAAATTGGCATATCACGTTGTGGTTTTACGTAGGTAAGAAACGTTCTTGCTAAAAACCTATACAAGCCACGTAAAAACTTGCAACAACAATTAGAGGACGTCTAACTTGTTTTTGCAGCATGTGCCTTGTGATGTGATATGGCCAGAAGATGTGATGAATGATATATGTGATGTATGAGATTGATCATATTCTTGTAATAGGAATCACGACTTGCATGTCGATGAGTATGACAACCGGCAGGAGCCATAGGAGTTGTCTTTATTTTTTGCATGACCTGCGTGTCATTGAAGAACGCCATGTAAATTACTTTACTTTATTGCTAAACGCGTTAGCCATAGAAGTAGAAGTAATCGTTGGCGTGACAACTTCATGAAGACACAATGATGGAGATCATGATGATGGAGATCATGGTGTCATGCCGGTGACAAAGATGATCATGACGCCCCGAAGATGGAGATCAAAGGAGCAGAATGATATTGGCCATATCATGTCACTATTTGATTGCATGTGATGTTTATCATGTTATGCATCTTATTTGCTTAGAACGATGGTAGTAAGTAAGATGATCCCTTATAATAATTTCAAGAAAGTGCTCCCCCTAACTGTGCACCGTTGCGAAGGTTCGTTGTTTCGAAGCACCACATGATGATCGGGTGTGATAGATTCTAACGTTCGAATACAACGGGTGTTGATGAGCCTAGCATGTACAGACATGGCCTCGGAACACATGCGAAACACTTAGGTTAACTTGACGAGCCTAGCATGTACAGACATGGCCTCGGAACACAAGAGATCGAAAGGTCGAACATGAGTCGTATAGTAGATACGATCAACATGGAGATGTTCACTGATGATGACTAGTCCGTCTCACGTGATGATCGGACACGGCCTAGTTTGACTCGGATCATGTATCACTTAGATGACTAGAGGGATGTCTATCTGAGTGGGAGTTCATTAATCAGATGAACTTAATTATCATGAACATAGTCAGAAGGTCTTTGCAAATTATGTCATAGCTTGCGCTTTAGTTCTACTGGTTAAGATATGTTCCTAGAGAAAATTTAGTTGAAAGTTGGTAGTAGCAATTATGCGGACTGGGTCCGTAAACTGAGGATTGTCCTCATTGCTGCACAGAAGGCTTATGTCCTTAATGCACCGCTCGGTGCGCTGAACCTCAGCATCGTCTGTAGATGTTGCAAAACATCTGACATACACGTTTTGATGACTACGTGATAGTTCAGTGCGTAATGCTAACGGTTTAGAGTTGTGGCACCAAAGACGGTTTTTGAAACGTCGCAGAACATATGAGATGTTCCGAAGACTGAAATTGGGATTTCGGACTAGTGCCCACGTCAAGAGGTATGAGACCTCTGACAAGTTTCTTAAGCCTGCAAACTGAGGGAGAAAAGCTCAATCGTTGAGCATGTGCTCAGATTGTCTGAGTACCACAATCGCTTGAATCGAGTGGGAGTTAATCTTCCAGATGAGATAGTGATGGTTCTCCATAGTCACTGCCACCAAGCTATTAGAGCTTCGTGATGAACTATAACATATCAGGGATAGATATGATGATCCTTGAGCAACTCGCGATGTTTGACACCGCGAAAGTAGAAATCAAGAAGGAGCATCAATTGTTGATGCCTAGTAAAACCACTAGTTTCTAGAAGGGCAAGGGCAAGAAGGGATACTTCATGAAACAGCAAATCATTTGCTGCTCTAGCGAAGAATCCCAAAGTTAAACCCAAACCCGAGACTAAGTGCTCCTGTAATGAGGGGAACGGTCACTGAAGCAGAACTACCCTAGATACTTGGTAGATGAGAAGGCAGGCAAGGTCGACAGAAGTATATTGGATATACATTAAATGAATGTGTACTTTACTAGTACTCCTAGCAGCACCAGGGTATTAGATACCGGTTCGGTTGCTAAGTGTTAGTAACTCAAAATAAAAGCTGCGGAATAAACGGAGACTAGCTAAAGGTGAGATGACGATATGTGTTGGAAGTGTTTCCAAGGTTGATGTGATCAAGCATCGCATGCTCCCTCTACCATCGAGATTTGGTGTTTGCGTTGAGCATGATTGGATTATGTTTATCGCAATACGGTTATTCATTTAAGGAGAATAATGGTTACTCTATTTATTTGAATAATACCTTCAATGGTCTTGCACCTAAAATGAATCTCGATCGTAGTGATACACATGTTCGTGCCAAAAGATATAAAATAGTAATGATAGTTCCACATACTTGTGGCACTGCCATTTGAGTCATATTGGTATAGAACGCATGAAGAAGCTCCATGTAGATGGATCTTTGGACTCACTTGTTTTTGAAAAGATTGAGACATGCGAACCATGTCTATTGGTATATATGCATGAAGAAACTCCATGCAAATGGATCGTTTGTACTCACTTGATTTTGAATCACTTGAGACATGCAAATCATACCACATGGGCAAGATGACTGAAAGGCCTCGTTTTCAGTAAGATGGAACAAGAGAGCAACTTATTGGAAGTAATACATTTTGATGTATGCAGTCCAATGAGTGCTGAGGCATGCAGTGGATATCGTTATGTTCTTACTTCACAGATGATTTGAGTAGATGCTGAGAATATTTACTTGATGAAACACAAGTCTGAATTATTGAAAGGTTCAAGTAATTTCAGAGTGAAGTTGAAGATCGTCGTGACAAGAGGATAAAATGTCTATGATATGATCATAGAGATATCTGAGTTACAAGTTTGGCACACAATTAAGACATTGTGGAAAGTGTTTCACAATTAATACCGCCTGGAACACTGCAGTGTGATGGTGTGTCCGAACATCATAACTGCACCCTATTGGATATGGTGCATACCATGATGTCTCTTATCAAATTACAACTATCGTTTATGGGTTAGGCATTAGAGATAACCGCATTCACTTTAAAAGGGGCACCACGCAATTCCGTTGAGACGACACCGTTTAGAGAAACCTAAGTTGTCGTTTCTTAAAAGTTTGGGGCTGCGACGCTTATGTGAAAAAGTTTCAGGCTGATAAGCTCGAACCCAAAGCGGATAAATGCATCTTCATAGAATACCCAAAACAGTTGGGTATACCTCCTATTTCAGATCTGGAAGCAAAAGTAATTGCTTCTAGAAATGAGTCCTTTCTCGAGGAAAAGTTTCTCTCGAAAGAATTGAGTGGGAGGATGGTGGAGACTTGATGAGGTTATTGAACCATAACTTCAACTAGTGTGTAGCAGGGCACAGGAAGTTGTTCCTGTGGCAACTACACCAATTGAAGTGGAAGCTTATGATAGTGATCATGAAACTTCGGATCAAGTCGCTACCAAACCTCGTAGGTCGACAAGGATATGTACTACTCCTGAGTGGTATGGTAATCCTGTCTTAGATATCATGTTGTTAGACAACAATGAACCTACGAGCTATGGAAGAAGCGATGGTGGGCCCATATTCCGACAAATGGTTAGAAACCATGAAATCCGAGATAGAATCCATGTATCAGAACAAAGCATGGACTTTGGTGAACTTGCCCGATGATCGGCAAGCCATTGAGATAAATGGATCTTTAAGAAGAAGACGGACGTGGACGGTAATGTTACCGTCTATGAAGCTCGACTTGTGGCAAAGAGTATTTTCACAAGTTCAAGGAGTTGACTACGATGAGATTTTCTCATCCGTAGCGATGCTTAAGTCCGTCGGAATCATGTTAGCATTAGCTGCATTTATGAAATCTGGCAGATGGATGTCAAAACAAGTTTCCTTACCAGTTTTCGTAAGGAAAGGTTGTATGTGATACAATTAGAAAGGTTTTGTCCATCCTAAGGATGCTAAAAGGTATGCTAGCTCCAGCGATCCTTCCATGGATTAGAGCAAGCATCTCGGAGTCAGAATATACGCTTTGATGGAGTGATCAAAGTTTTTGGGTTTATACAAAGTTTGCTAGAAACTTGTATTTACAATAAAGTGAGTGGGAGCGCTACAACATTTCTGATAAGTATATGAGAATGACATATTGTTGATCCGAAATGATGTAAAATTTCTGGAAAGCATAAAGGGTTGTTTGAAAGGAGTTTTTCAAAGGAAGACCTGGATAAAGCTGCTTACGTATTGGGCATCAAGATCTATAGAGATAGATCAAGACGCCTGATGATACTTTCAAAGAACGCACACCTTGACATGATTTTGAAAGAGTTCAAAATAGATCAGCAAAGAAGGAGTTCTTGGCTGTGTTACAAGGTGTGAGTATTGAGTAAGACTCAAGACCTGACCACAGCAGAAGAGAGAGAAAGGACGAAGGTCGTCCCCTATGCTTTAGACGTAGGCTCTACACTATGCTATGTTGTGTACCGCACATGAAGTGTGCCTTGCCATGAGTTGGTCAAGGGGTACAATAGTGATCCGGGAACGGATCACATGACAGCGGTCGAACTTGTCCTTAGTATCTAGTGGACTAAGGAATTTTCTCGATTATGGAGGTGAAAAGGAGTTCGTCGTAAAGGGTTGCGTCGATGCGAACTTTGACACTAATCCGGATGACTCTGAGTAGTAAACCGGATTCGTATAGTAGAGCAGTTATTTGAAATGGCTCCAAGTAGCGTGTGGTAGCATCCACAAGATGACATAGATATTCGTAAAGCACACACGGATCTGAAAGGTTCAGACCCGTTGACTAATAACCTCTCTCACAAGCATGACATGATCAAACCAGAACTCATTGAGTGTTAATCACATAGTGATGTGAACTAGATTGTTGACTCTAGTAAACTCTTTAGATGTTGGTCACATGGTGATGTGACCTGTGAGTGTTAATCACATGGTGATGTGAACTAGATTATTGACTCTAGTGCAAGTGGGAGACTGTTGGAAATATGCCCTAGAGGCAATAATAAATTGGTTATTATTATATTTCCTTGTTCATGATAATCGTTTATTATCCATGCTAGAATTGTATTGATAGAACTCAGATACATGTGTGGATACATAGACATCACCATGTAGATGGGTTCTAGGCCGGCGCCCCCCCCCCCCCCATGTAGATGGGTTCTAGGCCGGCGCCCCCCCCCCCCTCCCAGGGGGCCTATATATAGTGGGGGGGAGGGAGGGCAGCAACATGACAGCCCCTGGCGCCTCCCTCTCCCCCTGCAACACCTCTCCCTCTCGCAGAAGCTTGGCGAAGCCCTGCCGAGACCCCGCTACTTCCACCACCACGCCGTCGTGCTGCTGGATCTCCATCAACCTCTCCTTCCCCCTTGCTGGATCAAGAAGGAGGAGACGTCGCTGCTCCGTACGTGTGTTGAACGCGGAGGTGCCGTCCGTTCGGCACTCGGTCATCGGTGATTTGGATCACGGCGAGTACGACTCCATCAACCCCGTTCATTGGAACGCTTCCGCTCGCGATCTACAAGGGTATGTAGATGCACTCCTTTCCCCTCGTTGCTAGTATACTCCATAGATGGATCTTGGTGATGCGTAGAAAAATTTTAAATTCTGCTACGATCCCCAACAAAAGAGAGAGGGGAGGCTGCGCGCCCCCAAGGCTTAGTCCGAATTGGACTAGGGGGAGGGGGGGCCCCCCCTCCTTCCTTCTCTTCTCTTTTCCCTTTCCTTCTCTCCTACTCCTACTACTTGGAAGGGCTCCTAGTTCTACTA
Organism: Triticum aestivum; assembly: GCF_018294505.1. Lineage (NCBI taxonomy): Eukaryota > Viridiplantae > Streptophyta > Magnoliopsida > Poales > Poaceae > Triticum > Triticum aestivum. The sequence continues at coordinate 42,741,374 of NC_057811.1, read as the reverse complement.
GGAAAGGGGAATCCTACTCCCGGAGGGAGTAGGACTCCCCTAGGGCGCGCCATAGAGAGGGCCGGCCCTTCCCCTCCTCCACTCCTTTATATACGGGGGAGGGGGGCACCCCATTGACACAACAATTGATCGTTGATCTCTTAGCCGTGTGCGGTGCCCCCTCCATCATAATCCACCTCGGTCATATCGTAGCGATGCTTAGGCGAAGCCCTGCGTCGGTAGCATCATCATCACCGTCATCACGTTGTCGTGCTGACGGAACTCTCCCTTGAAGCTCTGTTGGATCGGAGTTCATGGGACGTCATCGAGCAGAACGTGTGCTGAACTCGGAGGTGATGTGCGTTCGGTACTTGGATCGGTCGGATCGTGAAGACGTACGACTACATCAACCGCGTTGTTCTAACGCTTCCGCTTTCGGTCTACGAGGGTACGTGGACACACTCTCCCCTCTCGTTGCTATGCATCATCATGATCTTGCGTGTGCGTAGGAAGATTTTGAAATTACTACGTTCCCCAACAGTGGCATCCGAGCCTGGTTTATGCGTAGATGTTATATGCACGAGTAGAACACACGTGAGTTGTGGGCGATACAAGTCATACTGCTTACCAGCATGTCATACTTTGGTTCGGTGGTATTGTTGGATGAAGCGGCCCGGACCGACATTACGCGTACGCTTACGCGAGACTGGTTCTACCGACGTGCTTTGCACACAGGTGGCTAGCGGGTGTCTGTTTCTCCAACGTTAGTTGAACCGAGTGTGGCTACACCCGGTCCTTGTGAAGGTTAAAACAGCACTAACTTGACGAACTATCGTTGTGGTTTTGATGCGTAGGTAAGAACGGTTCTTGCTTAGCCCGTAGCAGCCACGTAAAAACTTGCAACAACAAAGTAGAGGACGTCTAACTTGTTTTTGCAGGGCATGTTGTGATGTGACATGGTCAAGGCATGATGCTATATTTTATTGTATGAGATGATCATGTTTTGTAACCGAGTTATCGGCAACTGGCAGGAACCATATGGTTGTCGCTTTATTGTATGCAATGCAATTGCCCTGTAATTGCTTTACTTTATCACTAAGCGGTAGCAATAGTCATAGAAGCAATAGTTGGCGAGACGACAACGATGCTACGATGGAGATCAAGGTGTCGCGCCGGTGACGATGGTGATCATGACGGTGCTTCGGAGATGGAGATCACAAGCACAAGATGATGATGGCCATATCATATCACTTATATTGATTGCATGTGATGTTTATCTTTTATGCATCTTATTTTGCTTTGTTTGACGGTAGCACTATAAGATGATCTCTCACTAAATTTCAAGATAAAAGTGTTCTCCCTGAGTATGCACCGTTGCCAAAGTTCGTCGTGCCGAGACACCACATTATGATCGGGTGTGATAAGCTCTACGTTCATCTACAACGGGTGCAAGCCAGTTTTGCACACGCAGAATACTCGGGTTAAACTTGACGAGCCTAGCATATGTAGATATGGCCTCGGAACACTGGAGACCGAAAGGTCGAGCGTGAATCATATAGAAGATATGATCAACATAGTGATGTTCACCATTGAAAACTACTCCATCTCACGTGATGATCGGACATGGTTTAGTTGATTTGGATCACGTGATCACTTAGATGATTAGAGGGATGTCTATCTAAGTGGGAGTTCTTAAGTAATATGATTAATTGAACTTTAATTTATCATGAACTTAGTCCTGGTAGTATTAGCATATCTATGTTGTAGATCAATTGCTCGCGTTTAGCTCCCCTGTTTTATTTTTGATATGTTCCTAGAGAAAACTAGGTTGAAAGATGTTAGTAGCAATGATACGGATTGGATCCGTGATCTGAGGATTATCCTCATTGCTGCACAGAAGAATTATGTCCTTGATGCACCACTAGGTGACAGACCGATTGCAGGAGCAACTGCAGACGTTATGAACGTTTGGCAAGCTCGATATGATGACTACTTGATAGTTTAGTGCACCATGCTTTACGGCTTAGAATCGGGGCTTCAAAGACGTTTTTTGAAACGCCACGGAGCATATGAGATGTTCCAAGAGTTGAAATTAGTATTTCATACTCATGCCCGTGTCGAGAGGTATGAGACCTCTGACAGTACTTTGCCTACAAGATGGAGGAGAATTGCTCAGCTAGTGAGCATGTGCTCAGAATGTCTGAGTACTACAATCACTTGAATCAAGTGGGAGTTAATCTTCCAGATAAGATAGTGATTGGCAGAGTTCTCTAGTCACTATCACCAAGTTACTAGAACTTCGTGATGAACTATAATATGCAAGGGATAACGGAAACGATTCCCAAGCTCTTCGTGATGCTGAAATCGACGAAGGTAGAAATCAAGAAAAACATCAAGTGTTGATGGTTGACAAAACCACTAGTTTCAAGAAGAGGGCAAAGGGAAGAAGGGGAACTTCAAGAAGAATGGCAAGCGAGTTGCTGCTCAAGTGAAGAAGCCCAAGTCTGGACCTAAGCCTGAGACTAAGTGCTTCTACTGCAAAGGGACTGGTCACTAGAAGTGGAACTGCCCTAGATACTTGGCGGATAAGAAGGATGGCATAGTGAACAAAGGTATATTTGATATACATGTTATTGATGTGTACTTTACTAGTGTTTATAGTAACCCTTTAGTATTTGATACTAGTTCAGTTGCTAAGATTAGTAACTCGAAACGGGAGTTGCAGAATGAACAGAGACTAGTTAAGGGTGAAGTGACGATGTGTGTTGGAAGTAGTTCCAAGATTGATATGATCATCATCGCACACTCCCTATACTTTCGGGATTAGTGTTGAACCTAAATAAGTGTTATTTGGTGTTTGCGTTGAGCATGAATATGATTTGATCATGTTTATTGCAATACGGTTATTCATTTAAGTTAGAGAATAATTGTTGTTCTGTTTACATGAATAAAACCTTCTATGGTCATACACCCAATGAAAATGGTTTGTTGGATCTCGATCGTAGTGATACACATATTCATAATATTGAAGCCAAAAGATGCAAAGTTAATAATGATAGTGCAACTTATTTGTGGCACTGCCGTTTAGGTCATATTGGTGTAAAGCGCATGAAGAAAATCCATGCTGATGGGCTTTTGGAATCACTTGATTATGAATCAGTTGATGCTTGCGAACCATGCCTCATGGGCAAGATGACTAAGACTCCGTTCTCCGGAACAATGGAGCGAGCTACTGACTTATTGGAAATAATACATACCGATGTATGCGGTCCGATGAGTGTTGAGGCTCGCGGCGGGTATCGTTATTTCCTAACCTTCACAGATGATTTGAGCAGATATGGGTATATCTACTTAATGAAACTGAAACAGTTGAAAAGTTCAAAGAATTTTAGAGTGAAGTGGAGAATCATTGTAACAAGAAAATAAAAGTTTTTCTGCGATTTGATCACGGAGACGAATATTTGAGTTACAAGTTTGGCCTTCAATTAAAACAATGTGGAATAGTTTCACAAACTCATGCCACCTGGAACACCACAGCATAATGGTGTGTCCAAACGTCATAACCGTACTTTATTGGATATAGTGCAATCTATGATGTCTCTTACCGATTTACCACTATCGTTCTGGGGTTATGCATTAGAGACAGCTGCATTCACATTAAATAGGGCACCATCTAATCCGTTGAGAAGACACCGTATGAGCTATGGTTTAGCAAGAAACCTAAGCTGTCGTTTCTTAAAGTTTGGGGATACGATGCTTATGTGAAAAAGTTTCAACCTGATAAGCTCGAACCCAAATCGGAGAAGTGTGTCTTCATAGGATACCCAAAAGAAAATGTTGGGTACACCTTCTATCACAGATCCGAAGGTAAGACATTCGTTGCTAAGAATGGATCCTTTCTAGAGAAGGAGTTTCTCTCAAAAGAAGTGAGTGGGAGGAAAGTAGAACTTGATGTGGTAACTGTACCTGCTCCCTTATTGGAAAGTAGTTCATCACAAAAATCTGTTCCTGTGACTCCTACACCAATTAGTGAGGAAGCTAATGATGATGATCATGTAACTTCAGATCAAGTTACTACCGAACCTCGTAGGTCAACCAGAGTGAGATCCGCACCAGAGTGGTACGGTAATCATGTTCTGGAGGTCATGTTACTTGACCATGATGAACCTACGAACTATGAGGAAGCGATGATGAGCCCAGATTCCGCGAAATGGCTTGAGGCCATGAAATCTGAGATGGGATCCATGTATCAGAACAAAGTGTGGACTTTGGTTGACTTGCCCGATGATCGGCAAGCCATAGAAAATAAATGGATCTTCAAGTGGAAGACGGACGGTGATAGTAGTGTTACTATCTACAAAGCTAGACTTGTCAAAAAAGGTTTTTGACAAAGTTCAAGGTGTTGACTATGATGAGATTTTCTCACTCGTAGCGATGCTTAAGTCTGTCCGAATCATGTTAGCAAATTGCCACATTTTATGAAATCTGGCAAATGGATGTCAAAACTACATTCCTTAATGGATTTCTTAAAGAAGAGTTGTATATGATGCAACCAGAAGGTTTTGTCGATCCTAAAGGTGCTAACAAAATGTGCAAGCTCCAGCGATCCATCTATGGACTGGTGCAAGCATCTCGGAGTTGGAATATACGCTTTGATGAGTTGATCAAAGCATATAGTTTTATACAGACTTGTGGTGAAGCCTGTATTTACAAGAAAGTGACTGGGAGCACTACAGCCTTTTTGATAAGTATATGTGAATGACATATTGTTGATCGGAAATGATGTAGAATTTTCTGTAAAGCATAAAGGAGTGTTTGAAAGGAGTTTTTCAAAGAAAGACCTCGATGAAGCTGCTTACATATTGAGCATCAAGATCTATAGAGATAGATCAAGACGCTTGATAAAAATTTTCAATGAGTACATACCTTCACAAGTTTTTGAAGTAGTTCAAAATGGAACAGTCAAAGAAAGAGTTCTTGCCTGTGTTGCAAGGTGTGAAGTTGAGTAAGACTCAAAACCCGACCACGGCAGAAGATAGAGAGAGAATGAAAGTCATTCACTATGCCTCAGCTATAGGTTCTATTGCCATGCTATGTACCAGACCTATTGTATACCCTGCCCTGAGTTTGGCAAGGGAGTACAATAGTGATCTAGGAGTAGATCACTGGACATTGGTCAAAATTATCCTTAGTGGAATAAGGATATGTTTCTCGGTTATGGAGGTGACAAAAAGTTCATTGTAAAGGGTTACGTCGATGCAAGTTTTGGCACTGATCCGGATGACTCTAAATCTCAATCTGGATACATACTGAAAGTGGGAGCAATTAGCTAGAGTAGCTCCGTGCAGAGCATTGTTGACATAGAAATTTACAAAATACATACGGATCTGTTGACTAAACTTCTCTCACAAGCAAAACATGATCACACCTTTGTACTCTTTGGGTGTTAATCACATGGCTATGTGAACTAGATTGCTGACTCTAGTAAACCCTTTGGGTGTTGGTCACATAACGATGTGAACTATGGGTGTTAATCACATGGTGATGTGAACTATTGATGTTAAATCACATTGCGATGTGATCTAGATTATTGACTCTAGTGCAAGTGGGAGACTGAAGGAAATATGCCCTAGAGGAAATAATAAAGTTATTATTTATTTCCTTATATCATGATAAATGTTTATTATTCGTGCCAGAATTGTATTAACCGGAAACATAATACATGTGTGAATACATAGACAAACATAGTGTCACTAGTATGCCTCTACTTGACTAGCTCATTGATCAAAGATGGTTGAGTTTCCTAGCCATGGACATGAGTTGTCATTTGATTAACGGGATCACATTATTAGGAGAATGATGTGATTGACTTGACCCATTCCGTTAGCTTAGCACTTGATCATTTAGTATGTTGCTATTGCTTTCTTCATGACTTATACATGTTCCTATGACTATGAGATTATGGAACTCCCGTTTACCGGAGGAACACTTTGTGTGCTACCAAATGTCACAACGTAACTGGGTGATTATAAAGGTGCTCTACAGGTGTCTCAAAAGGTACTTGTTGAGTTGGCGTATTTCGAGATTAGGATTTGTCACTCTGATTGTCGGAGAGGTATCTCTGGGCTCTCTCGGTAATGCACGTCACTATAAGCCTTGCAAGCAATGTGACTAATGAGTTAGTTGCGGGATGATGCATTATGTAACGAGTAAAAAGACTTGCCGGTAACGAGATTGAACTAGGTATTGAGATACCGACGATCGAATCTCGAGCAAGTAACATACCGATGACAAAGGGAACAACGTATGTTGTTATGCGGTTTGACCGATAAAGATCTTCGTAGAATATGTGGGAGCCAATATGAGCATCCAGGTTCCGCTATTGTTTATTGACCGGAGACGTGTCTCGGTCATGTCTACATAGTTCTCGAACCCGTAGGGTCCGCATGCTTAAAGTTCGGTGACGATCGGTATTATGAGTTTATGTGTTTTGATGTACCGAAGGTAGTTCGGAGTCCCGGATGAGATCGGAAACATGACGAGGAGTCTCGAAATGGTTGAGACGTAAAGATCGATATATTGGAAGACTATATTTGGACATCGGAAAGGTTCCGAGTGATTCGGGTATTTTTCGGAGTACTGGAGAGTTACGGGAATTCGCCGGGGAGTATATGGGCCTTATTGGGCTTTAGGGGAAACAGAGAGGGGAGTGATGTCTACTACGCAACCTTCTTCTTGTAGACGTTGTTGGGCCTCCAAGTGCAGAGGTTTATAGGACAGTAGCAAATTTCCCTCAAGTGGATGACCTAAGGTTTATCAATCCGTGGGAGGCATAGGTTGAAGATGGTCTCTCTCAAACAACCCTGCAACCAAATAACAAAGAGTCTCTTGTGTCCCCAACACACCCAATACAATGGTAAATTGTATAGGTGCACTAGTTCGGCGAAGACATGGTGATACAAGTGCAATATGGATGGTCGATATAGGTTTTTGTAATCTGAAAATATAAAAACAGCAAGGTAGCAAGTGGTAAAAGTGAGAGTAAACGGTATTGCAATGCTAGGAAACAAGGCCTAGGGTTCATACTTTCAATAGTGCAAGTTCTCTCAACAATAATAACATAATTGGATCATATAAATATCCCTCAACATGCAACAAAGAGTCACTCCAAAGTCACTAATAGCGGAGTACAAACGAAGAGATTATGGTAGGGTACGAAACCACCTCAAAGTTATTCTTTCCGATCAATCCATTGGGCTATTCCTATAAGTGTCACAAACAGCCCTAGAGTTCGTAGTAAAATAACACCTTAAGACACACATCAACCAAAACCCTAATGTCACCTAGATACTCCAATGTCACCTCAAGTATCCGTGGGTATGATTATACGATATGCATCACACAATCTCAGATTCATCTATTCAACCAACACATAGAACCTCAAAGAGTGCCCCAAAGTTTCTACCGGAGAGTCAAGACGAAAATGTGTGCCAACCCCTATGCATAGGTTCATGGGCGGAACCCGCAAGTTGATCACCAAAACATACATCAAGTGAATCAATAGAATAACCCATTGTCACCACGGTTATCCCACGCAAGACATACATCAAGTGTTCTCAAATCATTAAAGACTCAATCTGATAAGATAACTTCAAAGGGAAAACTCAATCCATTACAAGAGAGTAGAGGGGGAGAAACATCATAAGATCCAACTATAATAGCAAAGCTCGCGATACATCAAGATCGTGCCAAATCAAGAACACGAGAGAGAGAGAGAGAGAGAGAGAGAGAGAGAGATCAAACACATAGCTACTGGTACATACCCTCAGCCCCGTGGGTGAACTACTCCCTCCTCGTCATGGAGAGCGCCGGGATGATGAAGATGGCCACCGGTGAGGGTTCCCCCCTCCGGCAGGGTGCCGGAACAGGGTCCCGATTGGTTTTTGGTGGCTACAGAGGCTTGCGGCGGCGGAACTCCTGATCTCTTCTGTCCCCCGGAGGTTTTAGGGTATATGGATATATATAGGCGGAAGAAATACCTCAGGGGAGCCACGAGGGGCCCACGAGGGTGGAGGGCGCGCCCGGGGGGTGGGCGTGCCCCCTGCCACGTGCCTCCCTCATTGCTTTCCTGACATGCACTCCAAGTCTCCCGGGTTGCTTTCTTTCCAAAAATAACTTCTCCAGAAGGTTTCATTCCGTTTCGACTCCGTTTGATATTCCTTTTCTTCGAAACACTGAAACAAGGGGAAAAACTGGAACTGGCACTGGGCTCTGGGTTAATAGGTTAGTCCCAAAAATAATATAAAAGTGCATAATAAAGCCCATAAACATCCAAAACAGATAATATAATAGCATGGAACAATCAAAAATTATAAATACGTTGGAGACGTATCAGCATCCCCAAGCTTAATTCCTGCTCGTCCTCGAGTAGGTAAATGATAAAAACAAAATTTTTGATGTGGAATGCTACTTGGCATAATTTCAATGTAATTCTTCTTAATTGTGGTATGAATATTCAGATTCATAAGATTCAAGATAAAAGTTCAATATCGACATAAAAATAATAATACTTCAAGCATACTAACTAAGCAATTATGTCCTCTCAAAATAACATGGCCAAAGAAAGTTCATCCCTACAAAATCATATAGTTTGGTCATGCTCCATTTTCATCACACAAGATGCTCTCATCATGCACAACCCCGATGACAAGCCAAGCAATTGTTTCATACTTTAGTAATCTCAAACTTTTTCAACCTTCACGCAATACATGAGCGTGAGCCATGGATATAGCACTATGGGTGGAATAGAATATGATGATGGGGGTTATGTGGAGAAGACAAAAAAGGAGAAAGTCTCACATCAACGAGGCTAATCAATGAGCTATGGAGATGCCCATCGATTGATGTTAATGCAATGAGTAGGGATTGCCATGCAACGGATGCACTAGAGCTATAAATATATGAAAGCTCAACGAAAGAAACTAAGTGGGTGTGCATCCAACTTGCTTGCTCACGAAGACCTAGGGCACTTGAGGAGGCCCATTGTTGGAATATACAAGCCAAGTTCTATAATGAAAAATTCCCACTAGTATATGAAAGTGACAAAACAAGAGACTCTCTATCATGAAGATTTTGGTGCTACTTTGAAGCACAAGTGTGGTAAAAGGATAGTAGCATTGTCTCTTCTCTCTTTTTCTCTCATTTTTTTGGGCCTTCTCTTTTTTTTATGGCCTTTCTCTCTCTTTTTTTATTCCTCACTTGGGAGAATGCTCTAGAAAATGATGATCATCACACTTTTATTTATTTACAACTCGATACTAGAACAAAGTATGACTCTATATGAATGCCTCCGGCGGTGTACCGGGATGAGCAATGAATCAAGAGTGACATGTATGAAATAATATGCATGGTGGCTTTGCCACAAATACGATGTCAACTACATGATCATGCAAGGCAATATGACAATGATGAAGCGTGTCATAATAAAAGGAACGGTGGAAAGTTGCATGGCAATATATCTTGGAATGGCTATGGAAATGCCATAATAGGTAGGTATGGTGGCTGTTTTGAGGAAGATATAAGGAGGTTTATGTGTGAAAGAGCGTATCATATCACGGGGTTTGGATGCACCGGCGAAGTTTGCACCAACTCTCAATGTGAGAAAGGGCAATGCACGGTACCGAAGAGGCTAGCAATGATGGAAGGGTGAGAGTGCGTATAATCCATGGACTCAACATTAGTCATAAAGAACTCACATACTTATTGCAAAAATCTACAAGTCATCAAAAACCAAGCACTACGCGCATGCTCCTAGGGGGATAGATTGGTAGGAAAAGACCATCGCTCGTCCCCGACCGCCACTCATAAGGAAGACAATCAAAGAACACCTCATATTTCAAATTTGTTACATAACGTTTACCATACGTGCATGCTACGGGACTTGCAAACTTCAACACAAGTATTTCTCAAATTCACAACTACTCAACTAGCACAACTTTGATATCACTATCTCCATGTCTCAAAACAATCATCAAGCATCAAACTTCTCTTAGTATTCAACACACTCATAAGAAAGTTTTTACTATTCTTGGATACCTAGCATATTAGGATTATTTAAGAAAATTACCATGCTATTTAAGACTCTCAAAATAATCTAAGTGAAGCATGAGAGTTCATCTATCTCTTCAAAATCAAACCACCGCCGTGCTCTAAAAGGATATAAGTGAAGCACTAGAGCAAATGACAAACTACTCCGAAAGATATAAGTGAAGATCAATGAGTAGTCGAATAATTATACAACTATGTGAAGACTCTCTAACATTTAAGAATTTCAGATCTTGGTATTTTATTCAAACATCAAGCAAAACAAAAGAAAATAAAATGACGCTCCAAGCAAAACACATATCATGTGGTGAATAAAAATATAGCTCCAAGTAAAGTTACCGATGAACAAAGACAAAAGAGGGGATGCCATCCGGGACATCCCCAAGCTTTGGCTTTTGGTTGTCCTTGAATATTACCTTGGGGTGCCTTGGGCATCCCCAAGCTTAGGCTCGTGCCACTCCTTATTCCATAGTCCATCAAATCTTTACCCAAAACTTGAAAACTTCACAACACAAAACTTAACAGAAAATCTCGTGAGCTCCGTTAGCGAAAGAAAACAAAACACCACTTCAAGGTACTGTAATGAACTCATTATTTATTTATATTGGTGTTAAACCTACTGTATTCCAACTTCTCTATGGTTTATAAACTATTTTACTAGCCATAGATTCATCATAATAAGCAAGCAACACAATGAAAACAGAATCTGTCAAAAACAGAACAGTCTGTAGTAATCTGTATCAAACGTATACTTATGGAACTCCAAAAATTCTAAAATAAATTGGTGGACCTGAGGAATTTGGCTAGTAATAATCTGCAAAAAGAATCAACTAAATAGCACTCTCCAGTAAAAAGTTGAAGCAAATCTCGTGAGCGCTAAAGTTTCTGTTTTTTACAGCATGATCATAAAGACTTCACCCAAGTCTTCCCAAAGGTTCTACTCCCTCCGTTCGGAATTACTTGTCTCGGAAATGGATGTATCTAGAACTAAAATACGTCTAGATACATCCACTTCTACGACAAGTAATTCCGAACGGAGGAAGTACTTGGCACAAACACTAATTAAAACACAAAACCACATCTAAACAGAAGCTAGATGGATTGTTTATTCCTAAACAGAACCAAAAAGCAAGAAACTAAAATAAAATTGGGTTGCCTCCCAACAAGCGCTAACGTTTAACGCCCCTAGCTAGGCATGATGATTTTAATTATGCTCACATAAGAGATAAGAATTGAAACATAAAAAGAGCATCATGAAGAATATGACCAGCACATTTAAGTCTAACCCACTTCCTATGCATAGGGATTTTGTGAGCAAACAATGTATGGGAACAATAATCAACTAGCATAGGAAGGCAAAACAAGAAAATCTTCAAGATTTTCAACACATAGAGAGGAAACTTGATATTATTGCAATACGTAGAAGCATATGATCCTCTCTCATAATAATTTTCAGTAGCATCATGAATGAATTCAACAATATAACCAGCACCTAAAGCATTCTTTTCATGATGCATAAGCATAGAATTTTTATTACTCTCCACATAAGCAAATCTATTCTCATCAATAGTAGTGGGAGAAAACTCAACAAAATAACTATCATTTGATTGAAAATTAAGATCAAGATGACAAGTTTCATGGTTATCATTATTCTTTATAGCATAAGTGTCATCACAATAATCATCATAGATAAGAGGCATGCTTTCATCATAGTAAATTTTCTCATCAAAACTTGAGGGACTAAACATATCATCTTCATCAAAGATAGCATCCCCAAGCTTGTGGCTTTGCATATCATTAGCATCATGGGTATTCAAATAATTCATACTAACAACATTGCAATCATGCTCATCATTCACATATTTTATGCCAAGCATTCTATGTAATTCTTCTTCTAGTATTTGAGCACAATTTTCCTTCCCATCATTTTCACGAAAGATATTAAAAAGATGAAGCGTATGAGGTAGACTCAATTCCATTTTTTTTAATTTTCTTTTATAAACTAAACTAGTGATAAAACAAGAAACAAACAGATTCGATTGCAAGATCTAAAGATATACCTTCAAGCACTCACCTCCCCGGCAACGGCGCCAGAAAAGAGCTTAGTTGACGGGGTGTGAGTGCCGCTTACCTAGCCTCCCCGGCAACGGCGCCAAAAACTGCTTGATGTCTACTACGCAACCTTCTTCTTGTAGACGTTGTTGGGCCTCCAAGTGCAGAGGTTTGTAGGACAGTAGCAAATTTCCCTCAAGTGGATGACCTAAGGTTTATCAATCCGTGGGAGGCGTAGGTTGAAGATGGTCTCTCTCAAACAACCCTGTAACCAAATAACAAAGAGTCTCTTGTGTCCCCATCACACCCAATACAATGGTAAATTGTATAGGTGCACTAATTCGGCGAAGAGATGGTGATACAAGTGCAATATGGATGGTAGATATAGGTTTTTGTAATCTGAAAATATAAAAACAGCAAGGTAGCAAGTGGTAAAAGTGAGCGTAAACGGTATTGCAATGCTAGGAAACAAGGCCTAGGGTTCATACTTTCACTAGTGCAAGTTCTCTCAACAATAATAACATAATTGGATCATATAAATATCCCTCAACATGCAACAAAGAGTCACTCCAAAGTCACTAATAGCGGAGTACAAATGAAGAGATTATGGTAGGGTACGAAACCACCTCAAAGTTATTCTTTCCGATCAATCCATTGGGCTATTCCTATAAGTGTCACAAATAGCCCTAGAGTTCGTAGTAAAATAACACCTTAAGACACACATCAACCAAAACCCTAATGTCACCTAGATACTCCAATGTCACCTCAAGTATCCGTGGGTATGATTATACGATATGCATCACACAATCTCAGATTCATCTATTCAACCAACACATAGAACCTCAAAGAGTGCCCCAAAGTTTCTACCGGAGAGTCAAGACGAAAACGTGTGCCAACCCCTATGCATAGGTTCATGGGCGGAACCCGCAAGTTGATCACCAAAACATACATCAAGTGAATCAATAGAATAACCCATTGTCACCACGGTTATCCCACGCAAGACATACATCAAGTGTTCTCAAATCATTAAAGACTCAATCAGATAAGATAACTTCAAAGGGAAAACTCAATCCATTACAAGAGAGTGGAGGGGGAGAAACATCATAAGATCCAACTATAATAGCAAAGCTCGCGATACATCAAGATCGTGCCAAATCAAGAACACGAGAGAGGGAGATCAAACACATAGCTACTGGTACATACCCTCAGCCCCGAGGGTGAACTACTCCCTCCTCATCATGGAGAGCGCCGGGATGATGAAGATGGCCGCCGGTGAGGGTTCCCCCCCTCCGGCAGGGTGCCGGAACAGGGTCCCGATTGGTTTTTGGTGGCTACATAGGCTTGCGGCGGCGGAACTCCCGATCTCTTCTGTCCTGTGGAGGTTTTAGGGTATATGGATACATATATAGGCGGAAGAAATACGTCAGGGGAGCCACGAGGGGCCCACGAGGGTGGAGGGCGCGCCCCCTGCCTCGTGCCTCCCTCGTTGCTTTCCTGACGTGCACTCCAAGTCTCCCGGGTTGCTTTCTTTCCAAAAATAACTTCTCCAGAAGGTTTCATTCCGTTTCGACTCCGTTTGATATTCCTTTTCTTCGAAACACTGAAACAAGGGGAAAAACTGGAACTGGCACTGGGCTCTGGGTTAATAGGTTAGTCCCAAAAATAATATAAAGTGCATAATAAAGCCCATAAACATCCAAAACAGATAATATAATAGCTTGGAACAATCAAAAATTATAGATACGTTGGAGACGTATCAGGGAGGCTGCGCGCCCCCCCAAGGCTTAGTCCGAATTGGACTAGGGGGAGGGGCAGCGCCCCCTCCTTCCTTCTCTTCTCTTTTCCCTTTCCTTCTCTCCTACTCCTACTACTTGGAAGGGCTCCTAGTTCTACTAGGAAAGGGGGAATCCTACTCCCGGTGGGAGTAGGACTCCCCTAGGGCGCGCCATAGAGAGGGCCGGCCCTTCGCCTCCTCCACTTCTTTATATACGAGGGAGGGGGCACCCCATAGACACAACAATTGATCATTGATCTCTTAGCCGTGTGCGGTGCCCCCCTCCACCATAATCCACCTCGGTCATGTCGTAACGATGCTTAGGCGAAGCCCTGCGTCGGTAGCATCATCATCACCGTCATCACGCCGTCGTGCTGACGGAACTCTCCCTCGAAGCTCTGCTGGATCGGAGTTCGTGGGACGTCATCGAGCTGAACGTGTGCTGAACTCGTAGGTGCCGTGCGTTCGGTACTTGGATCGGTCGGATCATGAAGATGCACGACTACATCAACCGCGTTGTTCTAACGCTTCCGCTTTCGGTCTACGAGGGTACATGGACACACTCTCCCCTCTCGTTGCTATGCATCACCATGATCTTGCGTGTGCGTAGGAAAATTTTGAAATTACTACGTTCCCGAACATCTACAAAGCTCGACTTGTTGCGAAAGGTTTTCGACAAGTTCAAGGAGTTGACTATGATTAGACCTTCTCACCCGTAGCGATGCTTAAGTCCGTCCGAATCATGTTAGCAATTACTGCATTTTATGATTATGAAATTTGGCAAATGGATGTCAAAACTGCATTCCTTAATGGATAACTTAAAGAAGAGTTGTATATGATGCAACCAGAAAGTTTTGTCGATCCAAAAGGTGCTAACAAAGTGTGCAAGCTCCAGCGATCCATTTATGGACTGGTGCAAGCATCTCAGAGTTGGAATATACGCTTTGATAGTGTGATCAAAGCATATGGTTTTATACAGACTTTTGGAGAAGCCTGTATTTACAAGAAAGTGAGTGGGAGCTCTGTAGCATTTCTGATATTATATGTGGATGACATATTGTTGATCGGAAATGATACGGAATTTCTGGATAGCATAAAAGGATAATTGAATAAGAATTTTTCAATGAAAGACCTCGGTGAAGCCGCTTATATATTGGGCATCAAGATCTATAGAGATAGATCAAGACGCTTAATTGGACTTTCACAAAGCACATACCTTGATAAAGTTTTGAAGAAGTTCAAAATGGATCAAGCAAAGAAAGGGTTCTTGCCTGTGTTACAAGGTGTGAAGTTGAGTCAGACTCAATGCCCGACCACTTCAGAAGATAGAGAGAAAATGAAAGTCATTCCCTATGCTTCAGCCATAGGTTCTATCATGTATGCAATGTTGTGTACCAGACCTGATGTGTGCCTTGCTATTAGTTTAGCAGGGAGGTACCAAAGTAATCCAGGAGTGGATCACTGGACAGCGATCAAGAACATCCTGAAATACCTGAAAAGGACTAAGGATATGTTTCTCATTTATGGATTTGATAAAGAGCTTGTCGTAAATGGATACGTCGATGCAAGCTTTGACACTGATCCGGATGACTCTAAGTCACAAACCGGGTACGTATTTATATTGAATGGTGGAGCTGTCAGTTGGTGCAGTTGTAAACAGAGCGTCGTGGCGGGATCTACGTGTGAAGCGGAGTACATAGCTGCTTCGGAAGCAGCAAATGAAGGAGTCTGGATAAAGGAGTTCATATCTGATCTAGGTGTCATACCTAGTGCATCGGGTCCAATGAGAATCTTTTGTGACAATACTGGTGCAATTGCCTTGGCAAAGGAATCCAGATTTCACAAGAGAACCAAGCACATCAAGAGACGCTTCAATTCCATCCGTGATCAAGTCAAGGAGGGAGACATAGAGATTTGCAAGATACATAGGGATCTGAATGTTGCAGACCCGTTGACTAAGCCTCTCTCACGAGCAAAACATGATCAGCACCAAGACTCCATGGGTGTTAGAATCATTACTATGTAATCTAGATTATTGACTCTAGTGCAAGTGGGAGACTGAAGGAAATATGCCCTAGAGGCAATAATAAAATTGTTATTTATATTTCCTTATATCATGATAAATGTTTATTATTCATGGTAGAAT
Organism: Triticum aestivum; assembly: GCF_018294505.1. Taxonomy (NCBI): domain Eukaryota; kingdom Viridiplantae; phylum Streptophyta; class Magnoliopsida; order Poales; family Poaceae; genus Triticum; species Triticum aestivum. The sequence continues at coordinate 42,725,319 of NC_057811.1, read as the reverse complement.
TGTATTAATCGGAAACTTAGTACATGTGTGAATACATAGACAAACAGAGTGTCCCTAGTATGCCTCTACTAGACTAGCTCGTTAATCAAAGATGGTAAGTTTCCTAACCATAGACATGTGTTGTCATTTGATGAACGGGATCACATCATTAGAGAATGATGTGATGGACTAGACCCATCCGTTAGCTTAGCACTATGATCGTTTAGTTTATTGCTATTGCTTTCTTCATGACTTATACATGTTCCTATGACTATGAGATTATGCAACTTCCGAATATCGGAGGAACACTTTGTGTGCTATCAAACGTCACAATGTAACTGGGTGACTATAAAGATGCTCTACAGGTGTCTCCGATGGTGTTTGTTGAGTTGCATAGATCGAGATTAGGATTTGTCACTCCGATTGTCGAAGAGGTATCTCTGGGCCCTCTCGGTAATGCACATCACTATAAGCCTTGCAAGCAATGTGACTAATGAGTTAGTTGCGGGATGATGCATTACGGAATGAGTAAAGAGACTTGCCGGTAACGAGATTGAACTAGGTATGATGATACCGACGATCGAATCTCGGACAAGTAACATACCGATGACAAAGGGAACAACGTATGTTGTTGTGCGGTTTGACCGATAAAGATCTTCATAGAATATGTAGGAGCCAATATGAGCATCCAGGTTCCGCTATTGGTTATTGACCGGAGATGTGTCTCGGTCATGTCTACATAGTTCTCGAACCCCTAGGGTCCGCACGCTTAACGTTCGATGATGATTTGTATTATGAGTTTATGTGATTTGATGACCGGAGGTTGTTCGGAGTCCCGGATGAGATCATGGACATGACGAGGAGTCTCAAAATGGTTGAGACATAAAGGTTGATATATTGGACCATGTTATTCGGACACCGAAAATGTTTCGGATGGTTTCGGGTAAAACCGGAGTGCCGGAGGGGTTACCGGAAACCCCCGGGGGAACTAATGGGCCACCATGGGCCCTATTGGAGAGAGAGGAGGGAAGCCAAGGCAGCCCCCCCCCCCCCCCCCCGAGTCCGAATAGGACAAGGGAAGGGGTGCAGCGCCCCCCTTTCCTACTCCCTCTCCCTCTCCTTCCTCCCCCCCTCCTCTCCCTCTTGGTGGAATCCTACTAGGACTTGGAGTCCTAGTAGGACTCCACTCCTTGGGCGCGCCCCCTAGGGTCGGCCGGCCTCCTCCTCCCCTCCTTTATATACGGGGGAGGGGGCACCCCATAGACACACCAGTTGATCTTTTAGCCGTGTGCAGTGGCCCCCTCCACAGAAACACACCTCGGTTATATCATTGTAGTGCTTAGGAGAAGCCCTGCGCCGGTAACTTCATCACCGTCACCACACCGTCGTGCTGACGAAACTCTCCCTCGGCCTCAACTAGATCAAGAGTTTGATGGACGTCACCGAGCTGAACGTGTGCAGATCGCGGAGGTGCCGTGCGTTCGGTACTTGGATCGGTTGGATCGCGAAGATGTTCGACTACATCAACCGCGTTACTAAACGCTTCTGTTTTCGGTCTACAAGGGTACGTGGACACATTCTCCCCGCTTGTTGCTATACATCTGTTTTTTCTTTTAAACGAAAGGGATCTGGATGACAGAAATCTTCTCAATTTCCTTTTAGGTGGAGTACTACTAAATTTTGCCATATTAGTTTCGTTTTTAACCACGTATGACTACTTGTAGATATCGGTAGAAGAGAATCGGCCGTGACAGCTTTGAAATCTTTTACCAAAAGGTACGAGGCCATGGAAAAATACGGCAGGCCGCTAGAAGAGTCACCATGGCGCACGACGGCTTTGACTGCAATGTGACAAAGGAGTGGTCATGACAGTCATGGGGTTCGTTGCAAAGTTGAATTCGGCTACGTACGCTGTCAGAATTTTTGTGTTGCCTTCAATAAATAAACCCATAAAAATTGGGTCCTCTGCAGGAAAGCTTTCTCCATGTAGGCTCGACGCTACAACGCTGCCTACCCAGTAGTTTCATACCCTCTCCCTCCGTTTTATAATGTAAGTCTTGTATAAGTTTATTTAAAACTTAAGCTTTGCAAATTTTAATTAAGTTTATAGAGAATACTGTTTATATTTACAATATTAAAAATATTAAATATGAAACTACATCTTATGATGAACCTAATGATATACATTTGGTTCTACACGTAAATGTTTTTCTCCACAAATTTAACCAAAGTTTGTGAAATTTAACTTTTTAAAATATTTATATGCACTACATTATGAAACAAAGGGAGTACGTACTGCAGTAGATAAAGCTATATTGCTGTAGATTTTGATACTACTTCATCCGTCCCATAATATAAGAACGTTTTTGACACTAATGTATTATGGCACGGAGGGAGTACAAGATAGAAAAAACAACAGACGCGGCGCATCTCCAAAAGCATGACGGACGCCGACACACACGCCCACGCCAACAAAAGAGAGAGGTTCGTTTCTCGTGTGTGCAGAATCTGGAAAAGAGCAAAGGCAAGGTTCCGTTCTCGAACGGGCGGGCGTCGTCGACGCCGCCGGAGTCGCTTTCGAGATTCGGACGAGCAACGGGGCGCCATGACAGCAACACAACATGCTGGTAAGCATCGTCGCAAAAGATGGAATTGGAATCCGGTGTAGTGCAGGCCGCCTTCGGTGACGGCTTTGCTCGTGGCTGCCACCGGCCGTTGCTGTCAGTCTCGTGATGCCCACGCTTCACATTTCTTGGCGTTGAAAAGAGTTCAAGCCAGCAGAGGTTACAATAATAGCCTGATCCGTTTGTTCATGATGGAGCTTCTGATGGTGGATGGATGGTCTTGACTCTTGACTCTTGAGCTACCGGTCCTTGCTGACGAACTCCGTCTTCAGCGTCTCCTCCAGCTGGGAGAACAATGATGTGAAAGTGCCTGCAGAGAGAATAACCGGTGGTTCAGTGTCGTCAATTTTCACCACAAGAAAATCGTTGGACCTTTAGTCCGTCGCCAGCAAACCAGAGAAGCTATCGGTGCAATATGTATGACAGTTTATCATAAGAATGTGCTGTTTGCTCGTGCTCGCAGCTGGAGTCACCGCTATATTTGGATTCCGGAGATCATGATTGGTGCAGGAATGAGAAAAATGAAATGCAGGTGCACCAGGAAGCACCGTGTAACCTATGCTGGCTTCATGCGACCTGAATATGACAAGTGGCATCTTATTCACCTCTGAGATCAGATCATCTACATGTTCAAGGTATTCCTGAACATTGTCAATGGCAAAGGCGGTCAATGACCAAGAAAGCACCTCCAAAACCAACACGCCATGCATATGATCCGGATCTACAGGCTCTGCCTCCTGCAGACCAGCCGCCCAACCTCTCCCAATGGTCACTAGCACGTCCAATTGTCATCTATCATGTCTCCATGGTGCCTTTACCCACTACCAGCTGTCCAGAGCCAGCTACGCATCAGTACCACTGCTACTGGATAGACAGCTACTGCCAGGACCGTGCCATCGCTACAGGAAGCAACATAACTTTGCAAAGTAGCACATGCTAATGCTACAGCATTTTCCATGTCAGACTGTCACTTTGGTAGTTTGTTTGTTTTGTGCTTCGTGGGGTGTTTGCCCAGAAACTCCACACTACTCGGTAAATATCTTGGCTTTTGTGGTTAACTTGTATCCAGAACTTTCTCTCCGTTGTAATAAAATAGGATCTAGGCTCGCCCTTATGGGGAAAGTGGTAAAAACTGAAACATAAAACTACTACTCTCTCTGTAAACAAATACTCCCTCCGTCTCAAAATAAGTGACTCAACTTTGTACTAGCTTTAGTACAAAGTTAGTACAAACTCGAGTCACTTATTTCGGGACGGAGGGAGTATATGACGTTTTAGGTCACTACTTTACTGACCTAAAACGTCTTATATTCCTTTACAGAGGGAATATAAGGTAAAGAAAATATAAGCATGCCATGTATTGAAGCAAACCAAAAAGGTGTCTGCAAGTTTTTCTGAGAAAAGTGATATTTTTCACATAAAGAACAAAGGGTACCTGACAGTGACTTGTTCAATAATGAACCTTTGATTAACAGTGTGCCAGGCATCTGCTCGAACACCTATGTAGAAGAAAATTTATAAATTGTTTGTCAGGCAAAGTAGATATAGGTAGCACATGAGTAGTATACAATATGTTATCAACATACCGAAATACGGAAGGATGCTCCTGTAACAGTGCTATGCACCTTTGTAGAGTCATCTTCAACAGAACCAGGAAGGTCATCACCATCCAATGTTGCAGCCTGAGTCTGCTCATCTGACAATGTAACCTAAACAGATATTTCATACAACGGTTAGCAAGAGATTGACATACTAAGACTTCACTTAAGAAAATGACATATCAGTGTGGGTCTCTGTCCTGATGTTATATAGAAAACGAATAGGTGGAAGATTAATAGGATTCTTACGTCAATAGAAAATGACAGAGAATCGGTTTTACATGATAGATTAGATGCACAGAAAAAGGTCTCAGCTGACTTCAACACCTGAAACGCACCATTTCCACGTCGGAGACCCTGAAATTCATTATGCAGAGCGTACGTTAAAACACAAAAGCTAAAGAGAAACTTAGTACTAGCAGACTAGCGATAACAAGAACTAAAACATAACTATAAGTTATTCTGTAAAGAATAGGAAAAAAGACCGATAGATTTTATGTTAGGCTAGCCAACAGTTTTAATTCAACCTTACTTCAAGGTCAACAAGGACGAAGAAATGTTACAAACAGCGATGAGAATGAGATGTACTACTCCCTCCGTCCCATAATATAAGAGCGTTTTTGACAGTACGTTAGTGTCAAAAACGCTCTTATATTATGGGATGGAGGGAGTAACATTTAAGGCACACAAATTAATGCTATCTGTGATGCAGAGATCACACTCATGAGAACTAGACAAGATAGTTGTCTCAAAGATTAAGTATCTCATTGGAGAACAGTAACCTTTATGATAGAGACCACTAAAACCTAAGTTATAGCAAACTGCACTTAGGAGCTATAAGCGACAAAGGTGCATGATCAAGGAAGGTGACATGATGCCCACCTGAAGCATGAAAGAATGGTGGACTTTTCCTGGTGTACTGGATCTTATAACATTTTTTCTCGGAGCAATGAACGACCATGCAAGGCCCCATCTTGCTGTTTGTCCTTGCACGAACTCAGTAGTTTTCACAACTGAGGCCCCAGCTTCACGGACTTTGGATACTAATAGTTTTAGATTTGCTTTTCTGCCAACCATCGACGTAAACCACCTATAAAATTTCAAATAAATCATGAATAACAGAAAAGAAAATGACGTAATACTATGACCGCTGTAACATCAGATATGAATCACCTGAAAGAGTTCTTAAAGGAAACACTGTCTTCAATTATATGTGTTATAAAGGCTTGCTCGCCACCAGGGCAAGCCATCTCTTCAGCAGTTCCAGCACAAGATGTTTTTGGGTTAAGGCCAGCTTCCTCCATACTCTCAAAGAAAGGTGGATTGCACATACAGAAGTCAAAGCTCTCACTATCCTTCACAACACCCACAAAAATAGGTGCTATTGACCTCACCACACTGTCCACTGGCTCTGAAGTGTTCTCCCTGACTGCTTCCTCAGCAACTGTTTCAGACTTCGAAGAGCAGGGTGCTTCATTTGCGTTTCTGATTTCAATTAGACCTGCTAGATGTGGGTTGCTCTCCACATTCCTCTTAGCCCATTCAAGAGCAACATCAGTCACATCTACAAACAAAAATCCAACTGAGCATGGATCCTTCTAATTTAGCTTAGCAGGTCACTAAGGGATTCCTAGTTTATGCTTCACGAAACTTCTAGTGCACAGGATAAAAGCATACCAGATCCAACGAAGCTCCAGCCCAGTAATGATGCTCCGAGGAGAGGGTAGATGCAATTGGCACCCGTGCCTATGTCAAAACCCCTCACTGTCTCACTTGACTTGGATATTCGTGGTATGAGATCGGAAGAGAGAAGATCCTCAATCCAATGGATGTAGTTGGATCTGTTAGGAACAGTAGGACAAAGCTGTCCGTCCGGAATCCACCTGACAGTAGCAACAACATATATCATGCTCACATATTAAAATGTGATATTGCCCACTAACCTTAGTTCATGAAAATTAGAAAAGAACACATGAGTTCCTTCAAAACAGAACAAGTTTCATGGAATATAAGCTTCAATATTTTTTGAAAATCAAGTGACTCTTATGGTTAGCAAAAGTGGGAGCTGCCAGTTTTGCTAAACAGTAATTCTATTTGAACTTTGGTTATACAAATTTCATGCAGCAAACAATTTACACATGGAAACAACATGTAAATTATTTACTGAAATGTCTTAACAGAAATGGTAAGTGGATCGATTTGGCACAGCGCCACGAAAATACAACCTGTTGTATAGCGAGACCAAAGTGAGAGTAAAGACATCTAGTTATGGCATTTGATGTGCACGTTGAGCACCATTCTTTACATGGACTACTCTCTGCATAAGTTCCCGGTGGAAGTGCTCATGAAGCTGAACAATAATGCAATGAGCAGCATATACTTCCTTTGAAGATCCTTTTCGGCAGTTTGTTGTTCTAACAAAACGGCTTCGTTATCTGTTTGCTATTATTACTATGCAAGCACCGCAGCAAGATAGATCAAATGATCTCGTGGAGATTACGAAATGTTGTCTTAATATACAGCACTAATATGTACACAAAAACTTGATAAGCTTCAAGCCCTGAAGACTGAAGTCACTTCAGAACTTCCATTCCAAGAGCGGCATGAGCAACTCATAAAACGATAAGTATCTCTACTCCTATAAAAACCTGAGTTGGTGGTGATGGTGTGTCTGCCATCCAACCATTTCGGCCGTCCGATCTACATCTAACGCATACGAATCAGTTGCGACACTTTTTACAGAAAGGCCCCTGCCACTCCAGTCTCTCCCAATCTGGAACCCCATCGTGGCTTCGTCTCTCCCGATCTGGAACCCTCTCGTGGCTTCATCTCTCCCCATCCCCTCCGGCCAGCCATGGAACCCCGGTCTGCCGCGGTGGCCGGCGCCGGCGTAGTCTGCCCCAGTGACTCGCATGTCTCCTCTCTGCCTCTGCAGCCCCTCGCTCACCCCCCCCCCCCCCCCCCCAATCCGGGCCATCCCGTCTCCTTTCAGCATTGTAAAAGGAGCACGAGGTCAAAGGGGGGCAAGCGCTGAGCGGCTGGAGGCTGATGCCTGACGGGACACCATGCACTAGGGACAATCTCTGCTCGTTTTCCACCAGGTGCTACCTCAAACTAACGCCTACTCTGAGCCCACATTCGCTAGCTACAGCCGTGGCCAACCATTGCCCACAATGGCTTAGGCTGATGCCTGATGGGACACCATGCTTAGACGAGGAGTGCACGCCGTGGAAGTAATCTGTTCTACGGTTCCACCCTGAACGGCAGCAGGCTTCCGAGATATTCGCCTATCGAGGTAAATATTGTTCTGCTTCTTCGATGTTACTTGATGCATGCTAGGTGCTTGACAAAATGACAGAGTGTGTATATCGTCATACACGTATTTAGTATTAGCCATTCAGTTGGTAGATGCAGCTTCTTGGAACTGTTGAAAATTGGCCTCCGGTGAAGAATAACAGTGCGCTGAATATCTCAACTATGTATCAGGTACCACACATGTTTTGTCTGTCCATTTCTATGCCATTATTTTTCTTCTGGCTTTGGTTGCTTTGTTAGTGAATGGGCGGTGAGGGGTTTACTCTTGCTTCTAAATTTTAGTTCAAATCATGACCTGAAGTTTGGACATTTCACAAACTTGTTTTTAGTTTGCATCCAATGATTCCGAATATGAAGTTTCTGAACCTAATTAAGTGTTTGCATCTTAAAATACACCCACCTTAGTTTTTAAATTGCAGTGAAAAAATTATAAAATACATGTTGCACATTGAGTGTTGGAAATTAAAGTGAAGGTATTGACTTACATTTTAAATACTTGACATACTTTCCGTGAACTTGCATTGACTTTATAGATTCTAATTTTTGTTATTATTTTGGAAAGTCTTATTACTTCAGGTCTTGAATCCCTACATGGTGATCCTATCCTGGTAAACAAGTACTTAAGAACAATTTTTGGCCAATGTTAACTTTTTTTGGCTCATGGTTCAACATGTTTCCAAATCAGATATGGAAGACAAGTACTCCAGCCGCTGATGAAAGTGGCCCAGAAGCACACATAATGACGGACGTGGTTTTGATTTATAGAGCATTTGAGGATCAAATGAGATGAAGATTCAGTTCTCTAATTTCTGTTTTGGTTCAGTTTTTTCATCATTTCTACTCAAGGTGGCGAAGGGTTTCCTTGTGATCGGCGCGGCACCAATCTTCTGGGTGTTATGGAAGACCAAGAATAAATCCTGCTTTAAATGTGTTCGTCCTGGAGATCCAACCACTGTAGTTTTTTATGTTTGTCAGTTCTTAACATCTTGGGCAACCTTTGCAGAAAGGGGCTCTTTAAGGACTGTTGCGACAGCGATCCGGTAAGCTGGCGATGGTGGTGTAGGAAGTGTATGGGCGTCGACATAGCTGGAACCAATAAATTGTCGTCCTCCTTTTTGTGCCCTCCTGTGTTAGCCTATTTGGGATTCTATGTCCAATTTCTTTTTTCTCTGTATGAGAGTTGGCTGTAGTTCGTCAATTACTGGTCGACGATGCTGATGCTCATGTTACAAGGATATGATGTAAGGAGTAGTTGTTTATGCTTTTGTGTTCTGTTTGGGTGGCTTATACCTGGCCCGTACGCTGGTGTGTGTGCATGTGTATACTGGAATGATTTCAGCAACGATATTGGGCATGTAAGCTACTTTTCTTGGAAAAAAAAGTGCAACTACATGGCAAACATGACAGATGTGAAGATTTTACTGAAGAGAAAGTTGTGCAAATTCTTATTTTGGGGGAAATTTCACTCAAATGCGTGTAAGCTTGGGAACAAAATTGAATATCCGAAGAAAGATATCGATATTTATTACACAAAGGATGACCCGACACATGTCAATTTGAGCACACTACATAGTAAAATAAACTATTTTTTGATGTTCCGTGCAACGCACGGGCATCTTACTAGTGTCACATTACAGGTGAGTTTGATGCCACAATTAGCTGAATTCAGGAGATTCTCCACCAGCACGGCAGAGAGATAAGCGGCTCAGCCGAGCAGGAACAATCGGGAATGGAGCAGCGCAGAATGCATCTTAGGGTTTGAGGGGAAGGGGGCGGGAGGAGGAGGTGAGCAGAGCAGGTTGCACGGACCAGTTGACGCCGTGGTCGTGGAGGAGGAGGACGCGCGTGAGCTCCCGCGTGGCGGCGAAGTCGGTGAAGTCAACGGACGCGCGGCCCCCGCCGGACACGGTGACGAAGGGGGCGAAGGAGGGGTAGAGCGACGCCAGCGCCGCGAAGTCCGGCGCCGCGGCGGCGTAGCGGTTGCGCGGGTGCATCACCGGCGGCGCGTCCGAGCCGTCGCGCCGGCGCCGCTTCCTCCCGCCGCCCATCTTGCGGTGCTTCGTAGGCGGGCGCAGCGGGGGAGCTGGGGACCGAGGGGAGAGCGCCGGGGCGGCTGGAGCGAGGGGCGGCCAGCGGCGAGGCACGACTCCGGAAGGAACGCCGTCAGCTCGCCGCGTGGGCCTGCCTTGGGCCTTTGGGTATCTCTTTTCCGCCAGATTGGAGCGGATCAGCGGAACCGGCTCCTCTCTCGCTCCGTGTATAGATAAGAAAAACTTTTCTCAAAAGAAGACTACTGGAAAAACGGGTGCAGGACAACAATCGAAAATAGTCATCGGCGCTTGGAGTAAAGGTGGCACCGACAGCTCCAGTTGTTAACCACCTTTTGTTTGCAGATGACAGCCTGTTGCTTTTTAAGTCTAGTGTGGAGAGAGCTAACGCAGTTTCAAACCTGTTGAATACATATTGTTCGGCTTCGGGACAGAGGATTAATCGTGACAAATCTTCCATCTTCTTCAGTAAGGGGTGCCCGGAACATATCAAACAAGGGGTGAAAAATTGTCTCAATGTGCAGAATGAGTCTTTGAGTGAGAAATTTCTGGGGTTGCCAACTGAGGTTGGTCAATCAAAAAGTGTCACTTTCAAATACCTTCGCGACAGAGTCTGGGAGAAGGTCAAGGGATGGATGGAGAAACTCATGTATGCTGCCGGAAAAGAGATCTTGATTAAAGCAGTGGCACAAGCGATCCCGGTGTTTTCTATGTCATGTTTTAGGCTGACAAGGGGCCTATGTGAGAGCATTACATCTATGATTCGCCAATTCTGGTGGGGCAGCAAGCAAGGAAAAAGAAGACCATGCTGGGTCTCGTGGGATGTGATGACAAAACCAAAGAGCCTCGGTGGTTTGGGCTTTCGTGACATGGAGATTTTTAACCTAGCGCTTCTGTCCAGACAGGCATGGCGTTTGCTTCAGGAACCGAACTCTCTCAGTGCACATTTGCTAAAGGCAATTTACTACCCTAATACCTCAATTCTTGAGGCCGAGCTGGGGTCACGACCTTCACAAATATGGCGTGCAATTATAGATGGCCGAAACATAATGAAGCAAGGCATCATCAGGCAAATAGGGGATGGATCATCGACAAACGTCTGGACTCATAACTGGATTCCTAGGGAGGGTTTCTCATCACCTGTGACCTCTCTGGTGGCTAACCCGCCGAGGATAGTGGCTGAATTAATAGACCACAACATGGCATCATGGCGGGAAGAGTTAGTCCAGCAGGTATTCGTTCCTGTAGATGCTGAGGCCATCCTAAAAATACCGATTTGCACAAGGCCAGTTCAGGATTTCTGGGTGTGGGCGGAAGACCCGAAAGGCCGTTACTCTGTCCGATCAGCTTATAACATGATCTTGCATATAAAGACAGGGAGAGAAGCTTGGCTGGAGAACGTAGAAGATGTGTCCAATAGCAGCGCCGAACGCAAGGGGTGGTCATCTGTCTAGGGCATGCAAGTTCCCTCGAAACTGAAGGTATTTGTCTGGCGCTTCGCACAACATTCTCTCCCAACGAGTGATATCTTGCAGCATCGGAACATGTCTACAACGAATGAATGTGCTATATGTGGTGCAGCCGACAACTGGCGTCATTCCATGCTAGACTGCACCATGTCAAGGAGTGTTTGGGCCCTGTCAAATGCAGATCTTGTGGAACACATGTGCATGAACACGGACGACAGTGCCAAGGGCTGGTTGTTCGCCATGAGTGAGTCTCTATCGTCGGAAGAGTTCACCATGTTAGTTGTTACGCTTTGGGCAATTTGGCACGCTCGCCGGAAATTGATACATGAAGGAATCTTCCAAACTCCTTTCTCCACACAAGCTTTTATCAAAAGCTACCTATGTGACTTGCAACTTATCTTCAAAGCTCCCAGCAGAGGACGGTCTGAAGCACAACCGAAGCCAAAGAACTGGCTACCACCACGAGAGGGGTACTCCAAGCTTAATGTGGATGCAGCAGTGCCTAGGACAGGAGGTTTTGGTGCAGTGGGAGCGATTTGCAGAGATGCCGCTGGACTGTTTTTGGGTGCATCTGCTGTTGTGTTCAGAAACATTGACCAGCCGGAGATTCTGGAAAGCCTGGCCATTAGAGAGTCCCTAGCCCTAGCGGACGATCTATATATCCAAAAAATTCAAGTCGCCTCTGATTGCAAGTCAGCGGTTGAAGCGATCCAGCGAGGAACATCTTCGGCTTATGGTGCAGTAGTGCAGGAGATCAAGGAGCATTCTAGTAGTTTTATTTCCTGTTTATTTAGACATGAGTTTAGAACCTCGAATGTCGAGACACACAAACTAGCAAAGCATGCTTTAACTCTTGGGACCGGTCGCCATGTTTGGTTAGGCCACCCGGGAGAACTTTCTTTCGTCCCTGTAAGCGTGACGGGTCAATAATAAAGCTTTGCGAGTTTGTCTAAAAAAAAATTATTTTTTAAAAAATGTGAAAATATTTAAAATTATTTAAAATATGGTTTAATTAAAAAAATAAACCCTTTAGAATTTTTTAAATTTTTTAATTTTTTCACACGTCTAAAAACGTTCAATGATTTTAGAAAACATTCTTGTGACTAAAGAAAGGTTCATTCTGTGCAAGATATATGCTAGTTTACAACCATGAGACCCTCCTTTCGGGCCGGTAGACAGAGGCCTCGGTTCCAACAAAATAGGGAGCAAAAAAAGGTCGTGTCATACCATACAGATGAAATGAATAAAAGATATTCCTGCAGTTTCTGTGCCTGTTAGTACTTCGCTCTGAACACATCAAGAGGAGTAGTTTGTTTTTCTTTTGTAAATGAAACTAAAACTATTTTAATGAATTAAAAAATTATATATTTTGTAATTTTTCATGTATTACGGGAAAATTGAAACATAAAACATATAAATGGAACAAAAAGAAAAAATTGAAAGAAAAGCAATGAAAAAATAACAAAACCCCCAAAAACTGATAGAACAACGAAAAACAAATTTGGCAGCAACTCTAAAATGACCTGTCCATCACCATGCCCCATGTGCGATTTGTCCCCCCGTTCTTTGCTATGACGGTAGAATAGGGTTTGCACAGAGAGCTCCTAAGGCCTTCTCCAACGCTCAGCGCTTGAGTTGGCGCTAATAGAAGATAAATATCCCCGCAAAAAATAGAAGATAAATAAATAAATTGTCTTAGTGTACGTATTAGTGTCTCTCCTTCCAACACTAGCAGGCGCTACATCAATTAGAAAGAACAGAGATGTTGGCTATAGTGTGTAACGAAAAAGCCAGGGCACCCGAGGATTTCTTTGGCCTCAAAGCTAGCTAATTTACTTGATTTGGCCCAGAATTGCACCTAACGGTGTAGATGGCCTAATCTCCTCAGCGCACCCATAAAACCTACAACCGGTGTTGGTGCTTTCAAATACAACTCCCCTCTCTACTGACGTCTTATGTAGGGCTGCAAACGAGTCGAGCTCGAGCGAGTTGGAGTTGGCTCAGCTCAACTCATATGAAAATTCGAGCGAGCTCAGACTGAGTGAAGCTCATGATCGAGCTGTAGAACATGACTTGTGCTCAGCTTGTAACGATCTCGAGTCGATCTCGAGCTAGTTTCGAGCTAAATGAGATGCTAAAAATTATAAATTTATGGATAAAAACAAAAAAAATTAAGGTGAATATGCTGGGAACATTTGCCAAAAATATAGGATATTGAACACATAGTCGACCATGTGCCATAATTAGGCCTAGATCCTCTCTTCACTTAATTAAGTGTCATGTTCGTTGGTAAATAAAATGGAGACAAATTATGGACAACATATATGGTAATAAATTATATTATTTCCATTAACATATGGCATGATCATTTAACATAATGATATTCTATCGAGCTAAAATCGAGCGAGCCAACATTGGCTCAAGATCGGCTCGTTTCTCGGTCGAGCTACATAAAGTGTTCAAACTCAGCTTGTTTCTTTTCGAGTCGATCTCAAGTCGAGTCAAAAAACGAGTCGATCTCGAGCGGCTCACGAGCCTCGAGCTTTTCTTGCAGCCCTAGTCTTATGTTTGCACATCCTACCACTAGCAACAATGCCGCACCATTCTGTGTCCACAATGGTCTTTGGGATATACAATAGTTCACAGAAAGGAGAGCCACAAATCCAAAATCAAATAGGTGGAATCCAGCCTCAAATAAAAAAACTAACCCTAATTGAGAGAGAAACTCGCATGGGCTCGGGAGTCATAGGTAGTCGAGAGGGGGGGGGGCAGATACTCGTCGCTCGTCTTGCCGTAGTTCAAGGAAACCATGGCTGTTGTGGCTCCCGACGGCTGGGACGACGGAGGTAATAAAAGAGACTTACCGGTGCGAGGAAAAGAGCTAGGGGAAGAGCGAAATGGCCGAACAGGTTGGGTTCGACCTGGTCCGTCTATTACGTAGACACCGCAATGGAAAGTGACAGGCGCCATCTCGACCTAGGCCACATGGCACCTGACAGTGCGAGCCAGACTTTAGGTTTCACTTAAAACGCTCTAATCGGGCGTTCAACGTTTTTAGCAAATTGTAAGTACAATGATAACGGGTTTAAAAAAACTATGATGCTTTTTTGATTTAGGGTCCACAAATATGAATTTTTTTATTATTAATTTACTCATAAGAACAGCCCTAGCTCGAACACCGGGCGGACGGAGCATACATGGCCAAACGGGCCGGCCCGGCCCACGACGACCCGACTAATAGCCGGACCGGGCCGTGGCGGCCCACGGGCGGGAGGTCGCAGCCCGGCATGGCCCATCTACTAATCGGGCCGGCCCATCGGCACGCCAGGCCCGCTAGTTCGTCTGCTATTTGACGCACTGGGCGTTTTTAGCCCATTTTTACTTGTTGGGCCATATAGAGATGCATAGAAAAAACCGTAATCGGGCCGTGACGTGCCAACCCGCGTGCTTAGGTTAGCAGCCCAAGCATGGCCCGTTTAGCCCGTGTCGTGCGTGACCCATGGCGGGCCATACCGGCGTGCTCATGGGCCGGCCTGATTAGCCGGCCCATTTGGCCAGCTATAGGCCGGAGAGCGATATCGGAGCGTGCAAACATGTCGCCGCTTAGATTCCTCGCCGCGGGGAGGCTCTCCTCACGCCGGATCCGCGGAGGAGGACCAGCGAGGCGGCTCCTCCACCGCTCCGTACGCCGTGGTCTTCTTCTTCTTTCTCATTCTCCCCCCCGCATCTGCGCCCGCGTGGCTGACTGATTCTGTCCTCTCCTCGATCTATCTGCAGGGGAACCATGCGGACGGTGCCCGGGGATCTGGCTTCTCTGCCCGGTAGATCCAATTTTACTTTCGCCCCAAATTAATCTTATTGACCAACAACAGATTGGATCTTCTCCGTTCTCGACCTAGCCTAGCCGTTGTCCAATTAGATACTCCTACTAGATCTTGGCGCGACGAATTGCTGCTTGAAGCTCTCAGCGACAGTGCGATTGAAATAAAGCAATCTAGTTCTACCATTAGTTTTGTTTGATTGATGTTGCTTCCTGCTTTTAAACAAGTTAACAACCCTTGCAGTTTTCCCATGGGAGGCAGCAACAAGCTGCGTGCCAGCGTCGCGGCGGTGGGTGCCTTATCTGCCGCCTTGATCGGAGCAAAGCTGTATCTCAGAAAACACAGAAAGCAACCAATATCTGAATCTTCAGGTAGGAAATGACCGGACCTCAGTGTTCTTTTCCTTCAATTCTTGTCACACATTACCTTATCATATGACCAGACGAACCTTGTCTTGCTCACAGGTTGGGAGCTAACCGATAAGGATGCGGCGACGCTGGAGGAGCAGGACTTGGAGAAGGAGGCGGCCATGAAGGCGAGGTTCGAGGAGTGGATGGTCAAGTATGAGCGCAGGTACAAGAGCGAAGAGGAGAAGGCTATGCCGTACAGGGAGTTCAAACGCCATTGCAAGAACGCCGAGAGGGCCAACATGCTCTCCCGTGGAGGCGCCACGTTCGGGCCGAACAACCTCGCCGATCTGACCGAGGAAGAGGGGCTCTGTCGGAGCGGAGGTGAGTGTGAGCCCACCTTCGCGCATAGGTTGGGGTACCCGTACCGGCGCGCCGTCGAATGGTGGGTTCTGGGCAAGTGAAGGGTGCTCTTGGGACGAACGGCGAATATGGTTGTGTCAAGTTTTATTAGGAAGAAGACAAGATTCGTATGGTTGTGTGATCAGGTAACATGTCACGATCATTGAAACTGATACTAGCTAATTTGAAATAATTACCTTAATTCATTCATACCGATTCATTTATACAAACTCGATGGCACATGTTGCAAATAACGCGAGTTAAATCCTGACAAGTTCGATGTCAATTACCAAATCACTCTAGCGTGGCATAACTTGCTCTCGCTTGGTTGCTCCAACATATATATGATGTTCTGGCTGCGTGCAATGGCTACTTCTCTCATGTTCATTCGCTCTCTTGGAGACAGACGCGTGCAAGATAGAGCTACTTGCACAAGGGACACCAAGCACTGATATACCAAGTCTCCTGCTTCCGCTGATGCACCAATGAATCCCTTGCATTCTTCTTGTAGGTGAGCATCAATGATTTCTAATATCTGATCTGGGGAGTTCCTCTCTGCGAAATTGACAATGTTGAGTTCGTTGTCAAACATAGGGTCTGTTGGTCTTTTACCTATCAACATCTCTAGAAGAACTATTCCAAAACTGAAAACATCCCCATTGGTTGATGCTTGGCCAGTTTGAGCATACTCTGGAAACATATGAAACGAATCTGGTTAGTGTCATATAAATCTAAATTGGCCAAACATGCATGAAGCCTTAAACAAATATATGATGTGGTGATGAACAATACCTGGGGCAATATATCCTATAGTTCCCTTCAATCCGATTGGGCTATCTGAAGTTGAGGCTGAACTGGAATGTCCAACTGATGTTGAGTTTGAATTACACACGAGGTTTGCAATGCCAAAGTCACCCAAATAACAAATACTCCATTTTGTGGTATTTCCCCGTGCAGTTGGTTGTACGAGAGATCCAACTGTTCGAGATATTGCATATCACTTAGTGGTGTCGGAATGGTTCCGGACAAACTGTTATGTGAAATGTTGAGCACCACTAAGCTCTTCAGATTGCTCAAAGACTGTGGAATACTCCCTGTGAGAATATTTTGGTCCATTTGGATGATCTGCAGCTCTTGACATTCACCCAAAGCACCAGGAACTTCCCCAGAAAGTTTGTTGGATGAGAGATGCAGTGAAACGAGTTGTTTAAGATTACCGACCTCTGTCGGTATTGTGCCATGTAAATTGTTGTAGGATAATATACATTCTGTCAGTGCAGAGGTGATGTGGAAAATCTCTCTAGGAATGTTACCCTGTAGGTCGTTATAACTAAGGTTCAACTTCGTGAGCATGGTAAGGTTACCCATACTAGGTGGTACCCGACCTCAAAGCTCGTTTTCTGCTATATAGATCTCTACTAACTTAGTAAGACTACCAATAGAGGAGGCATTGGGCCAGTGAAACTATTCCCGCCAAGAGCTATAACGTTTAGACGTTTCAGCTTTCCAACCCACCCTTCAATCGGGCCCTCGAGCATGTTGTTAGATAAATCTAGATATGTTAAGGCACCTGACAGTTCGTTTGCTTCCAGCCCTAGCAGTTGAAGTTCGGGTGACATCTTACCAATAGAAGTTGGTATAGCTCCTTGTAACCTATTTTCACCTAGTCCGAGAGTCTGCAGGTAACTACAGTTGCTTAAGGCCCCTATGAATTCCCAGCTTTCGCTATCCTTGGTCTCGAGCTTGTTTGTCTGAAGGTTTAGATAACTCAACATCCCAAGCCTACCAAGAGAACTTGGAATTTGACCGATGAAGTTGTTGGATGACATTGGTCAAAGTTGGTAAATTTCGCTATCCTGGGGCGGAAAGTAACTTTAGGCCGAAATTGGTCAAAGTTGGTAAATTTTGGTCAAATTTAAGTCAAATTGCAGTCAAAATTTGGTCAAATTTCAGCCGAAATTTTTGAAAACAGCCGAAATTCGGCCATCTCGGCCTAGGGCGAAAAAAAGCTCAAACCGAAAATCAAAACACAGATTAGTGCACAGAGGTTAAAATTTGTGAAGTACAGTACTATTTAATACTACCTCACACACGACAGTAACGACGAAGACAAGCCCGACAGCAAGACAGAAGCCAAAAATGTTTACTAATCAGAACAGGAGGATAAGAGTAGGCACCTTTGCTCGTCCAGGTCGCACAAAACGGCAGCCTTTCTTCTTGCATGCGTCTTTGCCAGGTGCTGCGGTGCGTGAGCTCTGAAGCGTGAGTTGGAATGTTGGGTGCTCAGCTCAGGTCCCAGGGGTTTAAAACCCTTTTACAGAGGCATCACATCCACAAACTTGCATCTCACCTGCAATTTTCACGCCTTATCTCAAGCATGACCACAAATGGTGCCAAGACCTTCGCCACACACCGCGGCCGTCGCAGTCTGAGCTGGATAATAGCGTTGCGGGCCTCCGGCGTGCCCAGCCTCGAATCCCAGAGCGCTGCCACTTGTTCTACTGGATACTTTTCAGCCCGAACTAGATAACATAGATCTTCTGCATCAGTGTGTGCAACATGATTCTTGTTCTCAACTGTGATTGGTCTTTTGTGAAGACCATGCTTCCAGAATGTATTGTACTGACATGGATTGTTTCTTTGTGCTTCATGGATCTGGATATATTTGTTAGAGCGGGCCAAGTAGACTTGTACGCATTCGATATGGACAACAGCACAATACGTGTACAAGTCTACTTGATCCGCTCTAACAATATGTGTGATGTACACCGTTCCTGGGTAGAATTGTTTTTTTAGGGCCGAAAGAGATATTTATTCAGTACAAGTGACAAGATAGTTACAATCAGTGTTGATTACATGAGCTATATGTATGATCAGGAACGGCAGAGCTCCAAACAGCTCCAGCTCCTGGTTCTACGAACAAAAGCAGCAATCTCATGTGCAACATTATTCTCGTCTCTTTTGGCTAGAACAAACTGACAGAACTGGTATCAGACACACATGCAAAAAAGAAGAAGATGGAAACCTTGTCACAATGTGTATAGGAGTACTTATTCAGCATCGCATTTCTGAATAGCAAAGGGATGGCAGATCAACTGACACCCCACATCTTCTCACCCCTACTCAAAACTGAATCCTGCATATCAATGAAAAGATAAAGTTAGAGTCTGATGTATATGCACAAGTAAAATGCTCAGTTACACTTTCATGACGATGAAAAGGAAGATACTGGAACAGAGACTTCAGTAAGATTGTAAGACATTCACTTCAGTTTACCCGGCGCAACTTATCTTGAGATGAATTAGAGGAAAAACTTTGTTTATATTTGTTACTGCCATTTCTAGCTTAATCTGACAATATAACAAGAAAACATCTTTTTTTTTAGGAACTAAGAAAACATCTATCTAAACAGCTCCCAAATGCGAATGCATAAAATGTCATAAGCAGTTTTTATCGCAAAGGGAAAGTGAAGCAAGGAATCATCGCATACACTAGTAGACATGTGATGTACAGACTTCTTAGAAATGTTATGTAAACAGTGACGACTTCCCAGGAGCAGAGAGAGGAAGCACAAGCAAAACTATAATGCAGGAGCATCATACAGCTGCCACAATGTTTATATAATGTAAGGAGATATCATGCTGCAGTTAATGTTTTAAAACAAAACGAGTCAAAATATGTATTAATGTTCAGACTTCGAAGCTAATCAACATGTGAAGATACTATATCCCTACTCTGAATTAATTGATTCAAATATTTGCGCTAGTGCCCAAAAGAGACTAGAACCAATCAACAAGTACACATGTCGTTTTACAGCCACTGTTTATGCAACACAGATAAACTAAAGCCTCCTTTGCCGACAAAATGGATAATATTGTTTTTTCTTTGTGCTAATTCAGAACATAAAGAGTATGGAAAGTGTCATTAGTTTTCCCATGCCTGAAATAATTTGGTACCCCTACAAACTGTTCTTCCAACACAATTCAGGAGTTTATTCTTCACTGCTTGCTTTCACAGTTTCATTCCCACATACGAAAGCTAATTTCAGAACATAAAGAGTATGGAAAGTGCCATCAGTTAGCTTACGTATATTAAATGCACAGAGGAACTTCAAAACTTTGAAAACTCCCTGATTGACCACATTACACTGGACTTCAACTACTTTAAGGTGCTCTGATATTGCAGCCGATCTCTCCGCTGAACTGTAGCTTCCTTTCATTTTCATTTCTTGTTTTGGTCCCTGTGGCAAGCAGGAACACTAACAGAGATGAATAATCGATAATAACCTCAACAGTGTAGCAATTAATTGTCCATTTCGAAGATTTATACCTTGTTGGTAAAGAGTTGAAGAGTGAGCTTCTCTAGAACTGGTGAGTGTTTCAGAACGCAAGCTAGTGCATCCAAGTCAGGAGCCTCAGACCAGTCCTCACTGAGTAATACAGTCTTTAACTTGCTGAATGTAGGGCACTGCCTCAAATCTCTTCTGAAAACGAACTGGAAAGAAAAATATAAACAAATCAAGCAATCCTTAACCAGAACGTACGCAAATTGATGATCTAAGGCACATGTAAACCAATGGATGGTGATGTGTATGCAATCCGGTTATTTCCTAGGCTCCTAGCAACATTGCAGATAGTGCACCACAAGAAAAAGGGGATAACAGAAGGAGTTGAAGAGTAGTAGCACCATACATTTTGAAATGCAGATACCAGCTCCAGATGTTTAGCACCTGAGAGAGCAGCCAGGAGCACAGAATCGCCACTGTCATCTTTATTGAAAGGAACAGAATTCTCATCGGAGTCGTAATCGAAACAGACATCGAAGTCATCGCTAAGATCAAGCCGCGCGGTCTCCAGCAGCGCCATGTTCTCAAGAAAAGGGGTTGTGCCCCCGAATCTAACCAGCACCAGAGAGGCAAGGCCCGGGGCAGAGACATGGACCCAGCAATTGGAGTTGGAGCGGCAGCTTCTGAGGCTCAAATGCTTCAGGGAACGGGACGATATCCTACCAACACTGATGTCGCAATGCTGCATATTCAGAACCTCCAGCGCCGGGCAGCCGGCGAGATCAAGAAATTTCTGCTGCAGGCTTAGGCCGTCGAGGTTCTTGACCCGCAGGTGCTGGGAGACGAGGGGCAGGTTGTCGAGGTCGAGGTACGAGGAGGCGCCGATGTGGACGGTGAGGTCGCGGACCTTGCTCGTGACGGCGAAGCGGGTCCAGAGGTTCACGTAGGCCTCGTCGTCGGCCACCGAGAACCGGTCGAACCTGATCTCGACGGCGTCCAGGTCGGCGGCGCGGTCGCGCAGGACCAGCAGGTGGTCCATGAACTTGCGGAGGCCCTGGACGGCGTCCGCGCCGTCGAGGCCCACGAAGCGCAGGCCCCTGGTGGATCTCCAGAGGTGGCGCCAGCGCCGGGCCAGCACGCACGTCCGCACGGCCGCCTGCGCCGGGAGGAAGGAGAGGACGTGCTGCAGGATGGGGTCCGGGAGCGCGCCGATGCGGTCCGCGCCGCGCACCGGCGGCGGCGCGCTCCCGTGCCTCTTCCCTGGAGGCATTCCGGCGGCGCTGCGGTGCGAGGCGGAGGATCGTCAGGACGGCGTGGCGGTGGTGGAGAGGACGGGGCGGGATGGACGGATACCTTGCGGCGGCGGCGGCGGCGCCTCGCCGTTGGCCGGCCGCCGGCAGGTCCGGCCGTCGCGAGTCGTCAGACGGGCGGAGGCAGTGGCAGTGAACGGGGAAAGGGATGGATGGGACTGCCGTGTACTTTCTCGAAACTCGTGGGTGTCGGCGGTCACAACCGGATATGCAAAATATCTGCGCATGCGCCCGAGAGCACATGCTCCCGAGAGGCATCTGAAAAATTTATGAGCATGCACATGTCTATGTGCTACATACACATGGAGCTTTTTTTTTTAGAGCGGAGGCGCTTGCCCGGCCTTAAGAATCACCCCTTCGTGGTTTCTTAGGACCATCCCAGCCGCCGCAGAGCCATCCCCCGGATGGAACGAACCATCGACGGACAGGGCCACAGAACCTTGCGGCGGTGCCGGCCACGGCTAGGTAGTCGCTAAAGATTTTTGGCCCGGCGGCACAGGGGCCCCCACGGGCATTTTGCCTTTAACAATCTCCTCCACTGTGAACTTGCCCGCCAGGTTGATAGATTTATAGTAGCTATCCAAGAACTCTACCGAGGCCAGCACGTGTGGGGCTTCATTACCATGGTATATGTCATTACGGATCTGCCATATCCTCCAAATCAACAAATCAACAATATATCTGTACGCTGTAAATAAAATCACCCCTTCGTGGTTTCTTAGGACCATCCCAGCCGCCGCAGAGCCATCCCCCGGATGGAACGAACCATCGACGGACAGGGCCACAGAACCTTGCGGCGGTGCCGGCCACGGCTAGGTAGTCGCTAAAGATTTTTGGCCCGGCGGCACAGGGGCCCCCACGGGCATTTTGCCTTTAACAATCTCCTCCACTGTGAACTTGCCCGCCAGGTTGATAGATTTATAGTAGCTATCCAAGAACTCTACCGAGGCCAGCACGTGTGGGGCTTCATTACCATGGTATATGTCATTACGGATCTGCCATATCCTCCAAATCAACAAAATCACCATGTCTGCGCCCGCCTCTGAGCAAGAGTTGAGAAGGAACAAGAGCCATTCCTTCCCGTTATTGATAAGAACATCATCCTTGGGCAGCGGCCATCTTCTACGCATGTTAATCCACAAGATCCTTGTTGGGGATCGTTGCAGAATTTTAAAATTTTCTACGCATCACCAAGATCCATCTATGGAGTTTACTAGCAACGAGAAGGAAGGAGTGCATCTACATACCCTTGTAGATCGCGAGCGGAAGCGTTCAAGTGAACGGGGTTGATGGAGTCGTACTCGCCATGATCCAAATCACCGATGACCGAGCGCCGAACGGACGGCACCTCCGCGTTCAACACACGTACGGAGCAGCGACGTCTCCTCCTTCTTGATCCAGCAAGGGGGAAGGAGAGGTTGATGGAGATCCAGCAGCACGACGGCGTGGTGGTGGAAGTAGCGGGGATCCCGGCAGGGCTTCGCCAAGCGCAAGCGGGAGGGAGAGGACTCACGGGAGGGAGAGGGAGGCGCCAGGGGCTAGGGTACTGCTGCCCTCCCTCCCCCCTTTATATAGGCCCCCTGGGGGGGCGCCGGCCCTGGGATCCCATCTACATGGGGGGGCGGCGGCCAAGGGGGGGGGGAACTCCCCCCCCCCCAAGTCAGGTGGGGCGCCCCCACCCCCAGGGTTTCCAACCCTAGGCGCAGGGGGAGGCCCATGGGGGCGCACCAGCCCACTAGGGGCTGGTTCCCCTCCCACTTCAGCCCATGGGGCCCTCCGGGATAGGTGGCCCCACCCGGTGGACCCCCGGGACCCTTCCGGTGGTCCCGGTACAATACCGATAACCCCTGAAACTTTCCCGGTGGCCGAAACTGGACTTCCTATATATAATTCTTCACCTCCGGACCATTCCGGAACTCCTCGTGACGTCCGGGATCTCATCCGGGACTCCGAACAACTTTCGGGTTTCCGCATACTAATATCTCTACAACCCTAGCGTCACCGAACCTTAAGTGTGTAGACCCTACGGGTTCGGGAGACATGCAGACATGACCGAGACGACTCTCCGGTCAATAACCAACAGCGGGATCTGGATACCCATGTTGGCTCCCACATGTTCCACGATGATCTCATCGGATGAACCACGATGTCGAGGATTCAATCAATCCCGTATACAATTCCCTTTGTCAATCGGTACGTTACTTGCCCGAGATTCGATCGTCGGTATCCCAATACCTCGTTCAATCTCGTTACCGGCAAGTCACTTTACTCGTACCGTAATGCATGATCCCGTGACCATACACTTGGTCACATTGAGCTCATTATGATGATGCATTACCGAGTGGGCCCAGAGATACCTCTCCGTCATACGAAGTGAAAAATCCCAGTCTTGATCCGTGCCAACCCAACAGACACTTTCAGAGATACCCGTAGTTCACCTTTATAGTCACCCAGTTACGTTGTGACGTTTGGTACACCCAAAGCACTCCTACGGCATCCGGGAGTTGCACGATCTCATGGTCTAAGGAAATGATACTTGACATTGGAAAAGCTCTAGCAAACGAACTACACGATCTTTGTGCTATGCTTAGGATTGGGTATTTTCCATCACATCATTCTCCTAATGATGTGATCCCGTTATCGATGACATCCAATATCCATAGTCAGGAAACCATGACTATCTGTTGATCAACGAGCTAGTCAACTAGAGGCTCACTAGGGACATGTTGTGGTCTATGTATTCACACATGTATTATGATTTCTGGATAACACAATTATAGCATGAACAATAGACAATTATCATGAACAAGGAAATATAATAATAACCATTTTATTATTGCCTCTAGGGCATATTTCCAACAGTCTCCCACTTGCACTAGAGTCAATAATCTAGTTACATTGTGATGAATCGAACACCCATAGAGTTCTGGTGTTGATCATGTTTTGCTCTAGGGAGAGGTTTAGTCAACGGATCTGCTACATTCAGGTCTATATGTACTTTACAAATATCTATGTCTCCATTTTGAACACTTTCACGAATGGAGTTGAAGCGACGCTTGATATGCCTGGTCTTCCTGTGAAACCTGGGCTCCTTGGCAAGGGCAATAGCTCCAGTGTTGTCACAGAAGAGAGTCATCGGGCCCGACGCATTGGGAATCACCCCTAGGTCAGTAATGAACTCCTTCATCCAGATTGCTTCTTGCGCTACCTCTGAGGCCGCCATGTACTCCGCTTCACATGTAGATCCCGCCACGACGCTTTGCTTGCAACTGCACCAGCTTACTGCCCCTCCATTCAAAATATACACGTATCCGGTCTGTGACTTCGAGTCATCCAGATCTATGTCGAAGCTAGCGTCGACGTAACCCTTTACGACGAGCTCTTCGTCACCTCCATATACGAGAAACATATCCTTAGTCCTCTTCAGGTACTTCAGGATATTCTTGACCGCTATCCAGTGTTCCATGCTGGGATTACTTTGGTACCTTCCTACCAAACTTACGGCAAGGTTTACATCAGGTCTGGTACACAGCATGGCATACATAATAGACCCTACACTACTAGAAAAAGGCCTACTAATGGCGCACCTAATCTGGCCATTAATGGCGCATTAGTGGTGCGCCATTAGTAGCACGCCATTAGTATATTTTACTAATGGCGCACCACTGGTGCGGCATTAGTATCTGGTATACTAATGGCGCACCCCAGATGCGCCATTAGTATATACAACAGTGCGCCATTAGTATGCCTCCCAGGGGGCCATGTATACCCAGGTGCTTTGGCATACTAATGGCGCACTACAACAGGATGCGCCATTAGTAACTTCGGCATACTAATGGCGCACTGTTTAGTGATGCGCCATTAGTATCCTTTGGCATACTAATGGCGCACTATGATGTGATGCGCCATTAGTATGAATATTAGGTTTTTTTTATTTTTTTATTTTCTGTTTTTTGCACAGGTTACAAAATGTATAATTGGACAAAATATAGACAGCACACATCAACAACAGATTCATCGAATACAATAGAAGATTAGTCTCTGAATACAATTCATCATTTTAGTCTCCGAATACAATTCATCATATTAGTCTCCGAATTGAAAAGACCGAACAAAGATAGAACATTATATTACAAGTCTCGAGACCGCGAGTTTGTCTTCACATTACAAGTCGATATCGATCATCTAAACTACCATCACATAGAAGAGAGCTGCGGTCATCACGATGAGCATCATCACGATGAAACTCGTCTTCATCCGGTTCCTCCAACGCTCCCTCCCCTCTCCCGCTAGATAGCGGGCGTATCTAGATTCGGCCTCGGCCCTAGTGGCGTACCCTTTGTAACTGTTACCGCTGAATCGGTGAACCTGTCTCCGACACTCCTCCCAGTCGTCGTAGACTCCGGGAACCTTACCCTTGTACACGACATACCACGGCATCGCTATGCAGTAGCCAAACGAAACGTTAGTACCAATTCACAGACAATACATAAGCAATATATAAGTATGCAACAGAACGATCGGAAGAGAAAAGCAAGACATTAATAGCATCGATTACATCTAAGTTGAAGGACTCTCGAAACCAAAGAGACATACTACAAGTTCATTAAAGTTTAATTACAACATGAGCCAATCGATGTTTCAGAACTAGACACAGCATCACTGCTTTCGACTCGACTCAAGGGACCGGAGCGTGGATGAAGCCGCCGTCTATCGTGGGAGTCATGAAACAACGGGCGTTGTCAGCCTGCATTTGTAGGATTGTGTCGATGTCACTGTTGGACGGTTGATTTCTGAGGTAGAACTGCCCCGAGGTACGAAGGACATCTTGATGGATGATTTCCGCAAACTCCGACTGGATGCGAAAGAATTCTTGTCTGATGTCCGCGTCCTGGATTGCCGACACGCTCGCGGCCCAATCTTTGAGTCTACTTGGTAGCAGTAGTTGATGATGGTCCCGTACGATCGCCCGCATGTGATGGATGGCGTAGTAGGCACCCTTCTGACCGCCAGGCGGCTGCTTGACGCAGCAGAACGTCGTATTGTGGGAGAACACGTGCTTGCCGTACTTACGAATAGGCCTGGTGAAGGTGCCTCCAGATTTGACGTAGCCGGGGAGAACATCATCAAGAACCTTCTTGACATTTGTGTAGTCTACGTTCGACTGACGGTCCGGGTCGAAATACGTGGCCATGGAATATTTGGGGCTTAGGAGGATGAGCGTGCAATGTGTGTCACTGCAGAAAACACGGAATGTTAAAAGAAAAACGATCGAAATCTAAGAATTCATATGTTACGGGGCGGTTGAGGGGAGGACTTACTCGGGAAAGTAAGGCACGAGGAAGTTGTCCTTATCTTGGTTTGCCAGAATGACGCCTTCGAGGTAAGAACTCGCGACTTGCCGGTCCCCAGCGCTGCCCAAGATCTTGGCACGCATGTAGAAGGGGTCGACTATCACGATGTCCGGGGTCTTGTCGCGAATGATCCGCATCTCCATACTCAGCGAAAATAGCCGAACGAAGGTGTAGTGCAGCGGATGAAGGTTCAACATAGCGTGGATGTCATCAAACCGCAGGACGATCGTACCCCCGATGGAGTTATCCACAAAGCCCTTGCCCTCTGGCACCTTGGCCGCGAAAACCGGGTATGCCACATCCTTCTCTCGGAGACGCCGCTTCTCCAAAGAAAGAACACTGTCATGCAGACTCCGCATAGCACCGGTTGCAGCATCGAGCATATTTCTCGGTAGCATCGGCCTACCCGCCACATGCACCCTCCTCGAGATATCCGCAGTTGAAGGTGGCCCGTCCTGAGCACGGATCGTACTCGGTGCCGGCTGGCCCGCACCCTTGTTAGTCTTTCTTTTGCGTGCCTTCTTCTTGATCTCCTGTAATGGGACCGAGTTCTGCTCACAGACCGCCTTCTTGAGTGTGTTGGGGCTGATCATATTTCGCACCTCGCCTATCTGAGGCTCGGTGAAGTCGGCAGCTGGAGGCGTCTCCTGAGAGCTGAACTGCAGACGACGCCTGTTGCAACTTGGCTTCTCCGCGGTACCAGCTAGATCGCACACGTCTTTTGTTGGGTTGGGTTCTTGAGAAGGAGGCCCCATGAAGTCGCCACCGTCCCCATGATCGGCAAAGTACTGATCGACGTTGGCAAATGTATCGTCGTCGTCGTCGTCGTTCTGATCCTGTGCCATATGCATGTTTGGATCCAGTGGCATAGGGATGTCCGGCACCGTTGCGGCGGTCTTGCCATGGGGCCGACTTGGCGCCGGCACGACTGGCGGTGTTGTCTTTGGGGTGGTGTCCCCCGCCCCCAAACGAATCTGGCTCTTCGGCCAAAGCAGGGGCCAGCTCAGGCAGGCGCTGAGGTTCATCACGTCATCATCGTCGGCCCCGATGGGTCGAATCGGAGGTAACACCTCGTCGCAGCCTGGCAGCACCCGAACCAGTTGAACCCTAAACAAGTTGGGTGGCATCTGGGTACCGTGGAACAAGGGGTTGCCCGGTTGAACGATTTTGCCCTTGGCGACATCGACCAACTCGTTGTTCACGAAGTGCAGGAGAGTGCACGGAACGTCGGCGGCGCCCTGCGAAAACATGTAGGGCGTTAGGGATGCCCAGTCAAAGGCAAGGAGATGAAGTCCTCGGCCGAGAGAGGCTTAATTAGTTACCGTGATGATGGCGTCGAGCTCGGCTAATGTCGAGGCACCGCCAACGGCGGGCGTGCAGTTGACGGAGGGGCCGCTTGCTGCAGAGGTGCCGGCCGGCGTACACCCGGGTGCATTAAGCTCCCGTGCCGGCGTCGGAGACACCAATGCCGGCTCCGCCGGAGACACCAATGGCCCCGCCATCGCGTTCTGCGAGTTGCTGGCCGTGAAGCTAGGAATCGGGGGCGGCCCCTGTTGGCCGCCCGCAATCCACGCACTAATCCCCTGGATCAAGGTAGGCACAATGGCGGTGATCGTCGCTCCGAGTTGTTGTTGCACTTGCTCTTGGACAATCTCCGGAATCCGCGCCACCTGTGCCCTGAGTTCTTGAACCTCGCGCGCCTGGCTTTCCGAGCTGGTCTTTTTCTCCTTTCGCCCAGCAGTGTCATAGTATGACGACCATTTTGTCGACAAGCCTTTGCCGGCCACACGACCAGCTGACGTCGGCTTACTGAGCTTATCCTTGTTCTTCATTACATTCAACGCCCTATTTAGAGTGGTGTCCCAAGGGTTGCTCTTAGTCGACCCCGCGCTACTGCTTTCAGTCGCCTGCGGAAGGAATGTGAACCATTTAGAAATTTGGCTTCATTAATTAGAATGCAACCATATGGAGCTAATTACGAGGGGGTGTATTCCTTACCAGAACAAGCTCAAGCGCCCTGGTCTTCGGATCCGTGGTAAGCTCCTTTGTTTTCGGGTCCTTCTTGTACCGGGCCCTGACAAAGTTCCTGGTCTGCTTGTCACCGTATTTATCGAAGAGGGGCGGTAGGCCTTGCTCGGCACGGTCCGCCTCCTCCTTGTCCCATATAGGCTCCGCCACTCTGTAACCGCCGGGACCGAGTGTGTGTTCCCCTAAGTTCAGCTCCCGCATTTCTTTCCCCCACTTACTTGATTCGGAGTGTGCGGTGCTCGAGCAATTGATCTTGAAGTCGTTGTAGTCATCTTCGGTGATCGAAGGATTTTTCTCCTTGATCTTCTCATAACTCTCACCTTTCTCGATCATTCTCTTCACATTGCTTTTCCAAGTAGACAGGGCCTTGCTCATCTTCGTGAGGGCAGCATTGTTCACTTTATTCCCTTTGAGGCTTGTGTTTTCAAATTCAGCGGGGAACTTGTATCGTTCGTGCAGCTTCGTGAAGAGGAGGTTGCGCAAATTCCCTCGGTCAGGATGCCTCAGGTTCTCGGTGTTGATCGAGACGGTGCTCCGGAGAATGCACCCGAGCTGAAGCGAGTACCCCTTGACTATTCGTTCGAGCGCCGTTGGATTCCCGTCGGAGTCCACTTCAGTAACTTCCTCCTTGAGTGTGCGGAGCATGGTCGGGCGCCGGTCCTTCCGTTGCCTCTTCGGTTGGCTGCCATCTGTGCGTGCGCCGCCATCATCAGTGGTGGCATCCTCGGCGGCACCATCAGTGGTGGCATCCTCGGCGGCACCATCAGTGGTGGCATCAGTGGGGTCATCCTCGGCGGTACCATCAGTGGTCTCAGGATCGGTGGGGAAGGCGGCGTCCTCATACAAGTGAGGTTGTTCCTCCATCTCCTGGGACAGCTTCCAGAATGGCTTGTCGACGCTCGAACCCCCGGCCTCATCGTTGTTGGCCATGTTTCTCTCTAAATAGGAACAAAGTTTGGTCAAAAAGTTGGTTATTGTCAAGGAACAAGATCATGGTCTCATCATTTAGGGTTTGTCGACACCGAGGCATCCTAAAAGCTAAGCTTTTATCATTGAGGGTTTTTCGACGCCGAGGCACCCTAAAAGCCTAAGCTTTCATCATTTCGGTTTTTATCGACACCGAGGCACCCTAAAAGCCATGCATTAGTCACAAGTACGCCGGGGCACTTGATCCTACTTAATTACCTACTAAGATACCCCGGCCCATGCATTAGTCACAAGTACCCCATATGTCCTATTTTTAGCAAAGTCATGCTAAAATTCACGGAAAATTTCAGCATGACCTTTGCTGAAAATAGGACATATGGAGTACCCGAATTTGCCGGAACGGAAGTTAATCGACATTCCGGCAAACTCAAGGGCCTCTCGGGTGGACAAGGCAAAAAAGGCCTCCATCACAACATGGAAAATACATTGGCATGTGAAGAGGTGAAACAATATATGCATCTCCAAGCAGTATCATCTCCAAGCAGTATCATATTTGTAATGACTGAAAATATTTACTTCAGGAAATATTTACTACTGTAGTTTCTGTTACAAACAAAAAAAAGACTGAAGTTTGTCCTAGCTATATTTCAGGATGATTTTTCAGTTGCTCATGCTTTTTACAAATTGTAGCTACTGTTTTTTATACCTAAACAAAATTGCCCTAGCTATATTTGCTACTGTTTTTATACCTAATTTTTTGCTACTGTTTTTTTAATTTGCTACTGCTTTTTTTTATTTGCTACTGTTTTTTTATACATACACCACCAAAGTCCAAAGAGTAACCACTTATTAGCTACCAGGAGTAAGTAACTAACTAAATACACTTCTATAACAAAATAAATCAGAAACTTAGTTTTCAGTGTAATGAAACTAATTTGGCGTTGTAGGTCTTGATATATTTTTCTTATGGACTTGGTCAAATTTGAATAAGGACAAAGCTAGAACTTCAATTAATTTGGAATGGAGAGAGTAATCCACAATAGATAAACTGAAGCATACTAAATGAAGACAAGCTCTTGGATGCTACACCTTAGTTTTAGAATAGACAAACAGACACGTTCTAACTTCTAATGGAAAACATGGTTAGATAGATGATTACAAATTGCACATGAAAGAACAGGGGTAAATATTGTTAACAGAAGACAGCCAAACAAATATATTGCTCTTTATGAGGTTATGAGGTTACAGAGTACAAACTTAACTTGAGAATGACAGTGTTCAAAATAGTCAATGAAAAATTCATCAGTACTGAACATAATTAACAGAAGTTATTTTGATGGTATATAAGAATATTTATGGAACAAACAACATGAAGATAGCTGCAATCTTAAACAAAAATCAAAGCACACTTGTCTGTAAAAAGCTAACAAACTATGTGATGCTTCCAGCTAATATGTTCAGAGAACAGGAGCATGAGAAAAAATAACAGAAACTATATGATTTAACTGGTTTCAAAACATGAAGTCCTAAAAGCTCTTGTTTTTGACTTTGCATCCACTGATAAAGAAGAATCAGAGTAGTGAGCAAGACTGTAAATGTTCTGAAAATTAAAAGAAAAGAGAGATTGCATGTTCATCTTAGCTGCAGTCCTGATCGTGAGAAGTACATCCTATACGTTTTACCAAGGGAACAGTAGGGATAACAGAAAGTCACTGTTGTCACTGTCCTAGTGAAGAATTTTGTGCTATCTACCTTCTTGGTTTACCCCCTAGTGCTTCGATACATATGCAATTACACAACTGAACAGTAGTATGCTGGTTTTACTTACATGAACAGTAGCTTAGTACTGATAGAAAAAGAAGAGTTTCTTCTACTAGAGGATCTTTGTTTGATGGACTCGTTTGCTGAATATTTGACTGCAGTATAGTGTAACTTTTCAAATTTCACATGATAGTTGGTAATGAGAAACATCTCGTTGGGAAAGATAAAATTGGGTGCACAAGGCATGCTCTGGTTCTAAAGTGATAGTTTAGTGATACTGCTTGTAGGAAAAATTTGCAATATGCCATCTCATTTGGAAGGAATTTAAGTCTTGATAGCCTATATCTAAATCAAGAAAGGGAGGGAAAGGGTCAGTGTTATCTGGCATTGATGGCATGCCAATTTACATCTAATGTTTACTGTCTAGCTTTGATGATATCTGATCTCATAAGGTAGTCTAAGAATGAGGGGAGCAGTACTAGATATAATCAGAATGCAAAAAAGTGATGTCAGGGATACTCTACATACACAGCGAGAGCACGTCGTTGAAACAAAACCAGAGCATAGCAGCTACAGTCATAAAACCAGCAGCACATTTAGGATCATCTTGCATTCAGAAGAAAATTCAGGTAGGAAAAGAGATACTGAAGCAACACACAGGGAACTGAAAAATAGTACTGTCATACAGCTGATGATATAGCAAAATCATGGTTTTATATAAAACAATCCTTCATGAATCTAACACAACTCTGTTTCTGTACTACAATAGCACATGTACGCACTCTTTCACTCTACAATAGCATGGTTTTAATCAAACATAGTATGAAGTTCAGAGACAGATTGTTGTATTAGGAGCAGAGAGGGAGAGGTGGGAAATGGAGGCGGGGTGATTTGGATGGGGTACCTGCGGGCGTAGAAGACGGGGCGTCGTCGGGGACGAAGACGTCGACGCTGTGGATGTTGGTGGTGGTGCGACGAGGTCCGGGAGGCGACGAGGTCCGGGTGGTGGTGGTGCTCCGAGGAGACGAGAGAGCGGCGCCGAGGAGACGAGGACGACGGGGCGGCGGGGCGGCGGCGTCGGGAGGAGAGGGCGGCGTCGCGGCGTCGGGGCGTCGGGGCGGAGACGAGGACGACGGGGCGGCGTCGAGGCGGCGGGGCAGCGGCGTCGGGAGAGGAGAGGGGAAGGGGATCGAGGGCGAGGGCGAGGGAGAGAGAGGGGATAGGTTATCCAACAGGTACATCCATACTAATGGCGCACCTCACCCTGGTGCGCCATAAGTACATCCATACTAATGGCGCACCTCACCCTGGTGCGCCATTAGTATTTTTTTATTTCTGCTCGAGCCAACAGGTTATCTTCCACCTTACCTGATCCACACCAAGTTCCCTCTACTAGCTCGACTGGTCAGCAGCCAGTTCTCACACCAGGAGGTCCTGGGTTCGATTCCCAGGCTCCACAATTTTTTTTATGCATTTAAAATGCTGTTTGATATTTATTTGTGTTTAAATATGTTCAAACTTTTTTAAATCATAACAGTAATATTTTTTTATAAGACAGTAATAATTTTTAAAAAAATATCATCAAACAGTAATGCCGGTGGAGCGGGGGAGGGTGCGCGGGGTGCGGGGGGCCGGTGGACCGGGGGGTGCTCGGCGGCGAGGGGGACCGGATCTGGCGAGGTGGGATAGCTAGCGATCGAGATGGAGGGGGATCGAGATCGAGTGTCCATGAAATTTAAAAATATTCATGATAGTTCAAAAAGTGCCCATGAAATACAATCGAGAAATGAAGGCTATGATTTAAATACAATCGATCTTAGCTAGCTATCTGTTCACAATCTTCTTGCCCTTCTTTTTCGCAAATGGAGTTCTTCTGTGGAACGGACGTCCTTTAGGTAGGGTGGTCCTGCTTCTTCTTGTGGTGTATGCTGCTACTTCATCATCGTCGTCATGTTCGATTCTCGGGTCGCCGTACTTGTCGAAGTCTTGCTCATTGGCTACTCCATCCATTCCGATGATCTTCCTTTTGCCTCTCCTCACGACAACACGACTGGGCTTTGACGGGTCGGTAATGAAGAAGCATTGGTCCACTTGGGAAGCCAGTACCCATGGCTCATTTTTCGCGGTGACGTTTGCGCCTGCGGTCTTGGATTTGGCTTCGGGTATAACCATGGTGGTGAAATACCGGTCTTCTTTTAGGACGCTCTTGGCCCATCTGACACGGAACATCGGGACCTTCTCTCCAGCGTAGCTCAGCTCCCAGATCTCCTCGATCCTTCCGTAGTATCTGTCCTTGTCGTTACCGGTGTAGGATTCCATCGTTACCCCGGAGTTCTGATAACCATCGCTCTTCATGTCCTTGGCCTCGGTGTAGAATGTGTAGCCGTTGATATCGTACGCCTCATAGGTCATCAGGTTGTGCTCGGCGCCCTGTGACAAGGCGAATATGAGTTGTTCTTCCGCGGAAGAATCCTCATGTAAAGGGTACGACAGAAGCTTCTGCTTGAACCAACGCGTGAAACATGAGTTGTGCTCTTTGAGTATATCTCCGTCCGTCCTCTGTTGGCCTCGGTCATTGTACGTCTTCTTAATAAAGGTTTTGTGCTCTACCACCCAAGGATCGACCACGTCTATGTGTTGTAGCGCGACTAGGTTTGCTCTTTCAAAGTCGGCGAGTCGACCCTCGAAGTCGACATGCATTTCGCGGCGACCCTCACGGTGACCCCATCCAGCGAGCCTGCCGAGGTGCCTGTTGACGGGCAGACCAACGGGGTTCTCGATGCCTAGATAATTCGTGCAGTAGGAGATGCACTCTTCGGTCAGAAAGCCCCTGGCTATGCTTCCCTCTGGACGTGACATGTTGCGAACGTATCCTTTGATGACACCATTCATCCTTTCGAACGGCATCATGCTGTGCAGGAACGTCGGCCCGAGTTGGATGATATCGTCCACGATATGGACCAGCAGATGCACCATAACGTCGAAGAATGCGGGCGGGAAGTACATCTCAAGCTCGCATAGTATCACCACGATCTCTTCCTGTAGCCTTCTGAGTTGCCTCACGCCAACAGACTTCCGAGAGATGACGTCGAAAAAGTTGCATAGGCCAAATAGCGTTTCACGGACGTGCGCGTCCATGATCCCACGGATTGCAACTGGAAGTATCTGCGTCATCAGCACGTGACAGTCGTGAGACTTCATCCCGCTGAACTTCAGCTTCGCTAGGTCTAGGTATCTGCTTATCTTCCCCGCGTAACCGTAAGGAAGTTTTACTCCTACGAGGCAGGTGAAAAACTGCTCGATCTCCTCCTGACTTAGAGTGAAGCACGCGGGAGGGTAGTCATTTCCGGTCTTCTTGGCCTTTTTGCCTTTGCGACGACTTTCCGTGTCCTGCTTCGCCTCATCATCATCATCATCATCATCATATATAGCGTGAAGCTCCTGCCTGATGCCCATTGATTTCAAGTCTGCCCTTGCTTTCGGCCCATCTTTGGTCCTCTCTGGCATGTTGAGCAGGGTACCAAGCAGACTCTCGCACACGTTCTTCGTGATATGCATGACATCAAGGCTGTGAGGCACACGGTGGATCTTCCAGTACGGCAAGTCCCAGAAAACAGACCTCGTTTTCCATACCTTCAGCAGCGGCTCTGGCGCCTTTCGCTTCTTTCCCGGCTCTGGCGCCTTTTGCTTCTTTCCCGGCAGTGGGCAGTCTTTCCAATTTTTCAACAGCTCGTCTATTTCCTCGCCGCTCCTCGTACGCGGGCGTCCTCGGGGTTCGGTTTCACCATCGAATAGATCCTTGCGTTTTCTCCACGGGTCATCGTCGCGAAGCCACCTTCGATGTCCCATGAACACGGTTTTCGAAGACCCGGGATCTCTATCTAGCTGGCGATACGTTGTGTCATCCATGCACCTGACGCATCCAGAAAATCCGTGGACCACCTGCCCCGCGAGATATCCGTAACCGAGATAGTCGTGCACCGTCGTGAGCAGCGCGGCTCTCATAGGGAAATATTCTTTCTCTGCGGCGTCCCACGTATTGGCTGGCGTTTTCCACAGCGTGTCAAGCTCCTCTTTCAGCAGCCCCAGATACAGATTGATGTCGTTCCCTGGTTGTTTCGGTCCTTCGATTAGCATACTCATGTGAATGTACTTCCTCTTCATGCACAACCAGGGGGGAAGGTTGTACATCCACACAAACACAGGCCAGGTGCTATGTGTGCTTCTCTGGCTGCCAAACGGATTGACTCCATCGGTGCTCGCGCCCAGCACGATGTTCCTTGGATCGTTCCCAAATTCTAGGTCTTCGAAGTTCAACGCTTGCCACTGGCTCGCATCCTTAGGGTGACTCAGCATCTTGTCTTTTTTATCTATCTCCGGATCATTTGCGTCATCTTCTCGCTTCTTCTCCTCCCTATCCGCGTGCCAACGCAGGAGCTTTGCTACCTTAGGGTCCGCGAAATACCGCTGCAGACGAGGAGTGATCGGAAAGTACCACACCACTTTTCGAGGAGCTTTCTTCCTCTTCTTGTATCGAGTGACGCCGCACACCGGACATATGGTAGACTCCGCGTGCTCGTCCCGATAAATGATGCAATTGTTCATGCACACATGGTATTTCACGTGCGGTAAATCCAGAGGACACACGATTTTCTTCGCCTCCTCCAAACTGGTCGGGCACTTGTTCCCCTTGGGAAGACGTTCGTGCCAGAATGACATGTTCTCGTCGAAGCATGCGTCGGTCATTTTGTGTTTTACCTTCATCTCCAGAGCCATGAGCGTTACTTTCAGGCGGGTATCCTCGGGCCTGCATCCTTCATACAATGGAGTAACCGCGTCTAACTCAAGTTGATCCATCTTGGCTTTCTCTCGGGCGGCAGCTCTTGCGTTATCCGTCTGCTTGAGAAGCAGCTCTTGAATATGAGGGTCCTGCACCCAGCCCATCGATGGTCCAGCGTCGTCTGCTCCGCCGGCATCATCATCTTCATGATCATGCCCGTCGTCTGCTCCGGCATCTTCCTCATCATCATGTCCTGCATCTTCTACATGATGACTGTGTACAGCATCACCGTCGTGATCATCTCCTGGGGATTCTTCGTCTTCTCGCCCGCCCGAGCCGCGGTGGTTGTCTTGCTGCCCTTCCTCATTTCTTGCCCGGCCCCCATGGACGACTTCGTAGTCATCTTCATCACCTTGCCACCGATAGCCATCCATGAAACCACGCAAGAGCAGGTGGTCCCGCACCTGCCAGGATTCCGGGTCCGCAATAAGGCTCTTCAGCTTGCATCTTCGACACGGACATCTTATCTCCGTCTCGTTCTTTTGAAGCATCTCGGCCTTCGCGGACCTCAAAAACCTATTCACGATGCCTTCGGTCATCATGCGGACCATGGTCGCCTGCGGGGTAGAGCAAAACGATATTTTAGAACCAAGAAAAAATTTGGCATGACTTTCCCTAAAAATAGGACCAAAAAGAATGCTTAATGCCAAAATTCTCGCCGAAACGGAAATGAATCAACATTCCGGCAAAATATTGGCAACTATCGCATTTCAAATACCGGTACACCTCCAAACACAAACACATATGCAACACCACAAACATATGCAACACCACGAACATACATAGATCTAGCTAGGCCATAAAAAGTGCATGTGCACATTGTTGTAGGGAGAACAACATAAATATAGCTTCCCCCCTTACTTACCTATCAAAACAAGGTAATTTAACCACTTAAATTGAATGAATCTATGGTGGAAATGAGGTGAAAAAGAGGAGGCACCCGAGACAAGGAGGAGGTGGAGAGAATGAAGTGGGGAGAAAGTGAGTGTGGGTAGGAGAGGCTGTCCAAAATATCTTGTTGCTGCCCACTTACTAATGGCGCACCAACTCTAAATGCGCCATTAGTAATCCAGGTTACTAATGGCGCACCTTCTGGTGGTGCGCCATTAGTATGTTTGGACAGACGCACTAGTTAAAAAAAACTTTTGATACTAATGGCGCACCCTGGGCCAGGTGCGCCATTACTACTTACAACTAGTAATGGCGCATTGTGTCTGGATGCGCCATTAGTATGTTTGGACAGGTGCACTAGTTAAAAAAAAAAATTTTTATACTAATGGCGCACCCTGGGACAGGTGCGCCATTACTAGTTACAACTAGTAATGGCGCACTGTGTCTGGATGCGCCATTAGTATGTTTGGACAGGCACACTAGTTAAAAAAAATTTTTTGATACTAATCGCGCACCCTGGGCCAGGTGCGCCATTACTAGTCACTGTGTCTGGATGCGCCATTAGTATGTTTGGACAGGCGCACTAGTTAAAAAAATTGATACTAATGGCGCACCCTGCGCCTGGTGCGCCATTAGTAGTTTCAACTCTAATGGCGTATCAGAAGGTGGTGCGCCATTAGTATATACTAATGGCGCACCGCTTGTCTGGTGCGCCATTAGTGTCAATCCCATCTATAGCCCTTTTTCCACTGTGAACTTGCCCGCCAGGTTGATAGATTTATAGTAGCTATCCAAGAACTCTACCGAGGCCAGCACGTGTGGGGCTTCATTACCATGGTATATGTCATTACTGATCTGCCATATCCTCCAAATCAACAAAATCACCATGTCTGCGCCCGCCTCTGAGCAAGAGTTGAGAAGGAACAAGAGCCATTCCTTCCCGTTATCGATAAGAGCATCATCCTTGGGCAGCGGCCATCTTCTACGCATGTTAATCCACAAGATCCTTGTTGGGGATCGTTGCAGAATTTTAAAATTTTCTACGCATCACCAAGATCCATCTATGGAGTTTACTAGCAACGAGAAGGAAGGAGTGCATCTACATACCCTTGTAGATCGCGAGCGGAAGCGTTCAAGTGAACGGGGTTGATGGAGTCGTACTCGCCGTGATCCAAATCACCGATGACCGAGCGCCGAACGGACGGCACCTCCGCGTTCAACACACGTACGGAGCAGCGACGTCTCCTCCTTCTTGATCCAGCAAGGGGGAAGGAGAGGTTGATGGAGATCCAGCAGCACGACGGCGTGGTGGCGGAAGTAGCGGGGATCCCGGCAGGGCTTCGCCAAGCGCAAGCGGGAGGGAGAGGAGTCACGGGAGGGAGAGGGAGGCGCCAGGGGCTAGGGTACTTCTGCCCTCCCTCCCCCCTTTATATAGGCCCCCTGGGGGGGGCGCCGGCCCTGGGATCCCATCTACATGGGGGGCGGCGGCCAAGGGAGGGGGAAACTTCCCCCCCAAGTCAGGTGGGGCGCCCCCACCCCCAGGGTTTCCAACCCTAGGCCCAGGGGGAGGCCCATGGGGGGCGCACCAGCCCACTAGGGGCTGGTTCCCCTCCCACTTCAGCCCATGGGGCCCTCCGGGATAGGTGGCCCACCCGGTGGACCCCCGGGACCCTTCCGGTGGTCCCGGTACAATACCGATAACCCCTGAAACTTTCCCGGTGGCCGAAACTGGACTTCCTATATATAATTCTTCACCTCCGGACCATTCCGGAACTCCTCGTGACGTCCGGGATCTCATCCGGGACTCCGAACAACTTTCGTGTTTCCACATACTAATATCTCTACAACCCTAGCGTCACCGAACCTTAAGTGTGTAGACCCTACGGGTTCGGGAGACATGCAGACATGACCGAGACGACTCTCCGGTCAATAACCAACAGCGGGATCTGGATACCCATGTTGGCTCCCACATGTTCCACGATGATCTCATCGGATGAACCACGATGTCGAGGATTCAATCAATCCCGTATACAATTCCCTTTGTCAGTCGGTACGTTACTTGCCCGAGATTCGATCGTCGGTATCCCAATACCTCGTTCAATCTCGTTACCGGCAAGTCACTTTACTCGTACCGTAATGCATGATCCCATGACCATACACTTGGTCACATTGAGCTCATTATGATGATGCATTACCGAGTGGGCCCAGAGATACCTCTCCGTCATACGGAGTGACAAATCCCAGTCTTGATCCGTGCCAACCCAACAGACACTTTCGGAGATACCCGTAGTGCACCTTTATAGTCACCCAGTTACGTTGTGACGTTTGGTACACCCAAAGCACTCCTACGGCATCCGGGAGTTGCACGATCTCATGGTCTAAGGAAATGATACTTGACATTGGAAAAGCTCTAGCAAACGAACTACACGATCTTTGTGCTATGCTTAGGATTGGGTCTTGTCCATCACATCATTCTCCTAATGATGTGATCCTGTTATCGATGACATCCAATGTCCATAGTCAGGAAACCATGACTATCTGTTGATCAACGAGCTAGTCAACTAGAGGCTCACTAGGGACATGTTGTGGTCTATGTATTCACACATGTATTACGATTTCCGGATAACACAATTATAGCATGAACAATAGACAATTATCATGAACAAGGAAATATAATAATAACCATTTTATTATTGCCTCTAGGGCATATTTCCAACAGTCTCCCACTTGCACTAGAGTCAATAATCTAGTTACATTGTGATGAATCGAACACCCATAGAGTTCTGGTGTTGATCATGTTTTGCTCTAGGGAGAGGTTTAGTCAACGGATCTGCTACATTCAGGTCTGTATGTACTTTACAAATATCTATGTCTCCATTTTGAACACTTTCACGAATGGAGTTGAAGCGACGCTTGATATGCCTGGTCTTCCTGTGAAACCTGGGCTCCTTGGCAAGGGCAATAGCTCCAGTGTTGTCACAGAAGAGAGTCATCGGGCCCGACGCATTGGGAATCACCCCTAGGTCAGTAATGAACTCCTTCATCCAGATTGCTTCTTGCGCTGCCTCTGAGGCCGCCATGTACTCCGCTTCACATGTAGATCCCGCCACGACGCTTTGCTTGCAACTGCACCAGCTTACTGCCCCTCCATTCAAAATATACACGTATCCGGTCTGTGACTTCGAGTCATCCAGATCTGTGTCGAAGCTAGCGTCGACATAACCCTTTACGAAGAGCTCTTCGTCACCTCCATATACGAGAAACATATCCTTAGTCCTCTTCAGGTACTTCAGGATATTCTTGACCGCTGTCCAGTGTTCCATGCCGGGATTACTTTGGTACCTTCCTACCAAACTTACGGCAAGGTTTACATCAGGTCTGGTACACAACATGGCATACATAATAGACCCTATGGCCGAGGGATAGGGGATGGCACTCATCTTTTCTCTATCTTCTGCCGTGGTCGGGCATTGAGCCATGCTCAATTGCGCACCTTGCAATACAGGCAAGAACCCCTTCTTGGACTGATCCATATTGAACTTCTTCAATATCTTGTCAAGGTACGTACTCTGTGAAAGACCAATGAGGCGTCTTGATCTATCTCTATAGATCTTGATGCTTAATATATAAGCAGCTTCTTCAAGGTCCTTCATTGAAAAACACTTATTCAAGTAGGCCTTTATACTTTCCAAGAATTCTATATCATTTCCCATCAATAGTATGTCATCCACATATAATAAGAGAAATGCTACAGAGCTCCCACTCACTTTCTTGTAAACACAGGCTTCTCCATAAGTCTGTGTAAACCCAAACGCTTTGATCATCTCATCAAATCGAATGTTCCAACTCCGAGATGCTTGCACCAGCCCATAGATGGAGCGCTGGAGCTTGCATACCTTGTTAGCATTCTTAGGATCGACAAAACCTTCCGGCTGCATCATATACAATTCTTCCTTAAGAAAGTCGTTAAGGAATGCCGTTTTGACGTCCATTTGCCATATCTCATAATCATAGAATGCGGCAATTGCTAACATGATTCGGACGGACTTCAGCTTCGCTACGGGTGAGAAAGTCTCATCGTAGTCAACCCCTTGAACTTGTCGATAACCCTTAGCGACAAGTCGAGACTTATAGATGGTCACGTTACCATCCGCGTCTGTCTTCTTCTTAAAGATCCATTTATTTTCAATGGCTCGCCGATCATCGGGCAAGTCAGTCAAAGTCCGTACTTTGTTTTCATACATGGATCCTATCTCGGATTGCATGGCTTCAAGCCATTTGTTGGAATCCGGGCCCGCCATCGCTTCTTCATAGTTCGAAGGTTCACCGTTGTCTAACAACATGATTTCCATGACAGGGTTGCCGTACCACTCTGGTGAGGAACGTGTCCTTGTGGACCTACGAAGTTCAGCAGTAACTTGATCTGAAGCTTCATGATCATCATCATTAACTTCCTCCCCAGTCGGTGCAGGCACCACAGGAACATCTTCCCGCGTTGCGCTACTTTCCGGTTCGGAAGGGGTGACTATCACCTCATCAAGTTCCACTTTCCTCCCACTCACTTCTTTCGAGAGAAACTCTTTCTCCAGAAAGGACCCGTTCTTGGCAACAAAGATCTTGCCTTCGGATCTGAGGTAGAAGGTATACCCAATGGTTTCCTTAGGGTATCCTATGAAGACGCATTTTTCCGACTTGGGTTCGAGCTTTTCAGGTTGAAGTTTCTTGACATAAGCATCGCATCCCTAAACTTTTAGAAACGACAGCTTAGGTTTCTTCCCAAACCATAATTCATACGGTGTCGTCTCAACGGATTTTGACGGAGCCCTATTTAAAGTGAATGCGGCAGTCTCTAAAGCATAGCCCCAAAATGAGAGCGGTAGATCGGTAAGAGACATCATAGATCGCACCATATCCAATAGAGTGCGATTACGACGTTCGGACACACCATTTCGCTGAGGTGTTCCAGGCGGCATGAGTTGTGAAACTATTCCACATTTCCTTAAGTGTGTGCCAAATTCGTGACTTAAATATTCCCCTCCACGATCTGATCGTAGGAACTTTATTTTTCTGTCACGTTGATTCTCAACCTCCATCTGAAATTCCTTGAACTTTTCAACGGTTTCAGACTTGTGTTTCATTAGGTAGACATACCCATATCTACTTAAGTCATCAGTGAGAGTGAGAACATAACGATAGCCACCGCGAGCCTCAACACTCATTGGACCGCACACATCAGTATGTATGATTTCCAATAAGTTGGTTGCTCGCTCCATCGTTCCGGAGAATGGAGTCTTGGTCATCTTACCCATGAGGCATGGTTCGCACGTGTCAAATGATTCGTAATCAAGAGACTCCAAAAGTCCATCTGCATGGAGCTTCTTCATGCGTTTTACACCAATGTGACCAAGGCGGCAGTGCCACAAGTATGTGGGACTATCGTTATCAACTTTACATCTTTTGGTATTCACACTATGAATATGTGTAACATCACGTTCGAGATTCATTAAGAATAAACCATTGACCAGCGGGGCATGACCATAAAACATATCTCTCATATAAATAGAACAACCATTATTCTCGCATTTAAATGAGTAGCCATCTCGAATTAAACGAGATCCTGATACAATGTTCATGCTCAAAACTGGCACTAAATAACAATTATTGAGGTTTAAAACTAATCCCGTAGGTAAATGTAGAGGCAGCGTGCCGACGGCGATCACATCGACCTTGGAACCATTCCCGACGCGCATCGTCACCTCGTCCTTCGCCAGTCTCCGCTTATTCCGCAGCTCCTGTTTTGAGTTACAAATATGAGCAACCGCACCGGTATCAAATACCCAGGAGCTACTACGAGTACTGGTAAGGTACACATCAATTACATGTATATCACATATACCTTTGGTGTTGCCGGCCTTCTTGTCCGCTAAGTATTTGGGGCAGTTCCGCTTCCAGTGACCACTTCCCTTGCAATAAAAGCACTCAGTCTCAGGCTTGGGTCCATTCTTTGACTTCTTCCCGGCAACTGGCTTACCGGGCGCGGAAACTCCCTTGCCGTCCTTCTTGAGTTCTTCTTACCCTTGCCTTTCTTGAACTTAGTGGTTTTATTCACCATCAACACTTGATGTTCCTTTTTGATCTCCACCTCCGCTGATTTCAGCATTGAATATACCTCAGGAATGGTCTTTTCCATCCCCTACATATTGAAGTTCATCACAAAGCTCTTGTAGCTTGGTGGAAGTGACTGAAGGATTCTGTCAATGACCGCGTCATCCGGGAGATTGACTCCCAGCTGAGACAAGCGGTTATGTAACCCAGACATTTTGAGTATGTGCTCACTGACAGAACTATTTTCCTCCATTTTACAACTGAAGAACTTGTCGGAGACTTCATATCTCTCGACCCGGGCATGAGCTTGGAAAACCATTTTCAGCTCTTCGAACATCTCATATGCTCCATGTTTCTCAAAACGCTTTTGGAGCCCCAGTTCTAAGCTGTAAAGCATGCCGCACTGAACGAGGGAGTAATCATCAGCACGTGATTGCCAAGCGTTCATAACGTCTTGGTTCTCTGGGATGGGTGCTTCACCTAGCGGTGCTTCTAGGACATAATCTTTCTTGGCAGCTATGAGGATGATCCTCAGGTTCCGGACCCAGTCCGTATAGTTGCTGCCATCATCTTTCAGCTTGGTTTTCTCTAGGAACGCGTTGAAGTTGAGGGCAACGTGGGCCATTTGATCTACAAGACATATTGTAAAGATTTTAGACTAAGTTCATGATAATTAAGTTCATCTAATCAAATTATACAATGAACTCCCACTCAGATAGACATCCCTCTAGTCATCTAAGTGAAACATGATCCGAGTCAACTAGGCCGTGTCCGATCATCACGTGAGACGGACTAGTCAAGATCGGTGAACATCTTCATGTTGATCGTATCTTCTATACGACTCATGCTCGACCTTTCGGTCTTCCGTGTTCCGAGGCCATGTCTGTACATGCTAGGCTCGTCAAGTCAACCTAAGTGTATTGCGTGTGTTCCGAGGCCATGTCTGTACATGCTAGGCTCGTCAACACCCGTTGTATGCGAACGTTAGAATCTATCACACCCGATC
This sequence comes from Triticum aestivum, assembly GCF_018294505.1. Taxonomy (NCBI): domain Eukaryota; kingdom Viridiplantae; phylum Streptophyta; class Magnoliopsida; order Poales; family Poaceae; genus Triticum; species Triticum aestivum. The sequence continues at coordinate 42,681,209 of NC_057811.1, read as the reverse complement.
ATCACGTGGTGCTTCGAAACAACGAACCTTCACAACGGTGCACAGTTAGGGGGAACACTTTCTTGAAATTATTATAAGGGATCATCTTACTTACTACCGTCGTTCTAAGCAAATAAGATGTAAAACATGATAAACATCACATGCAATCAAATAGTGACATGATATGGCCAATATCATTTTGCTCCTTTGATCTCCATCTTCGGGGCGCCATGATCATCTTCATCACCGGCATGACACCATGATCTCCATCATCGTGTCTTCATGAAGTTGTCACGCCAACGATTACTTCTACTTCTATGGCTAACGTGTTTAGCAATAAAGTAAAGTAATTTACATGGCGTTATTCAATGACACGCAGGTCATACAAAAAATAAAGACAACTCCTATGGCTCCTGCCGGTTGTCATACTCATCGACATGCAAGTCGTGATTCCTATTACAAGAACATGATCAATCTCATACATCACATATATTCATTCATCACATCCTTTTGGCCATATCACATCACAAGGCACATGCTGCAAAAACAAGTTAGACGTCCTCTAATTGTTGTTGCAAGTTTTTACGTGGCTTCTATAGGTTTCTAGCAAGAACGTTTCTTACCTACGTAAAACCACAACGTGATATGCCAATTTCTATTTACCCTTCATAAGGACCCTTTTCATCGAATCCGTTCCGACTAAAGTGGGAGAGACAGACACCCGCTAGCCACCTTATGCAACTAGTGCATGTCAGTCGGTGGAACCTGTCTCACGTAAGCGTACGTGTAAGGTCGGTCCGGGCCGCTTCATCCCACAATACCGCCGAAACAAGATAAGACTAGTAGTGGCAAGAAAAATTGACAACATCTACGCCCACAACTGCTTTGTGTTCTACTCGTGCATAGAAACTACGCATAGGCCTGGCTCATGATGCCACTGTTGGGGATCGTTGCAGAATTTTAAAATTTTCTACGCATCACCAAGATCCATCTATGGAGTTTACTAGCAACGAGAAGGAAGGAGTGCATCTACATACCCTTGTAGATCGCGAGCGGAAGCGTTCAAGTGAACGGGGTTGATGGAGTCGTATTCGTCGTGATCCAAATCACCGATGACCGAGCGCCGAACGGACGGCACCTCCGCGTTCAACACACGTACGGAGCAGCGACGCCTCCTCCTTCTTGATCCAGCAAGGGGGAAGGAGAGGTTGATGGAGATCCAGCAGCACGACGGCATGGTGGTGGAAGTAGCGGGGATCCCGGCAGGGCTTCGCCAAGCGCACGCGGGAGGGAGAGGGAGGCGCCAGGGGCTAGGGTACTGCTGCCATCCCTCCCCCCTTTATATAGGCCCCCTGGGGGGGCGCAGGCCCTGGGATCCCATCTACATGGGGGGCGCGGCCAAGGGGGGGGAACTCCCCCCCCCAAGTCAGGTGGGGCGCCCCCACCCCCAGGGTTTCCAACCCTAGGCGCAGGGGGAGGCCCATGGGGGGCGCACCAGCCCACCAGGGGCTGGTTCCCCTCCCACTTCAGCCCATCGGTCCCTCCAGGATAGGTGGCCCCACCCGGTGGACCCCCGGGACCCTTTCGGTGGTCCCGGTACAATACCGATAACCCCTGAAACTTTCCCAGTGGCCGAAACTGGACTTCCTATATATAATTCTTCACCTCCGGACCATTCCGGAACTCCTCGTGACGTCCGGGATCTCATCCGGGACTCCGAACAACTTTCGGGTTTCCGCATAGTAATATCTCTACAACCCTAGCGTCACCGAACCTTAAGTGTGTAGACCCTACGGGTTCGGGAGACATGCAGACATGACCGAGACGACTCTCCGGTCAATAACAAACAGCGGGATTTGGATACCCATGTTGGCTCCCACATGTTCCACGATGATCTCATCGGATGAACCACGATGTCGAGGATTCAATCAATCCTGTATACAATTCCCTTTGTCAATCGGTACGTTACTTGCCCGAGATTCGATCGTCGGTATCCCAATACCTCGTTCAATCTCGTTACCGGCAAGTCACTTTACTCGTACCGTAATGCATGATCCCGTGACCATACACTTGGTCACATTGAGCTCATTATGATGATGCATTACCGAGTGGGCCCAGAGATACCTCTCCGTCATACGGAGTGACAAATCCCAGTCTTGATCCGTGCCAACCCAACAGACACTTTCGGAGATACTCGTAGTTCACCTTTATAGTCACCTAGTTACGTTGTGACGTTTGGTACACCCAAAGCACTCCTACGGCATCCGTGGGTTGCACGATCTCATGGTCTAAGGAAATGATACTTGACATTGGAAAAGCTCTAGCAAACGAACTACACGATCTTTGTGCTATGCTTAGGATTGGGTCTTTTCCATCACATCATTCTCCTAATGATGTGATCTCGTTATCAATGACATCCAATGTCCATAGTCAGGAAACCATGACTATCTGTTGATCAACGAGCTAGTCAACTAGAGGCTCACTAGGGACATGTTGTGGTCTATGTATTCACACATGTATTACGATTTCCGGATAACACAATTATAGCATGAACAATAGACAATTATCATGAACAAGGAAATATAATAATAACCATTTTATTATTGCCTCTAGGGCATATTTCCAACAATCCTCGCCTGCGTACATGCAATCAAAGCATGAAAAGTTGTCTCCTCCTCTACACCACAGAGAGGGCATAGAGAACGTGTCGCCAAGTGCCTCTGATTTTTGCACTGTTGAGTTGCCAATGTACCGGTTGCCACTCTCCGGGCATTGATTTTCATCTTCTGAGGTACATTAGACAACCAAATACGGTTCCAAACTGAGTGAACCCTCCGGATGTGTACTAGATGATCCATTCGCGAACGTGACGTTATGATCGCATGTGGCCAACTTGTACGCGCTCCTTATCGTGAAAACTCCAGTCTTCTCCGGGAACCATGAGACAAAATCATCGCGGTTGCGGGGAGAAGGCCTAATTTTTAATATATAATCCACGTCCATAGACCAAAAGAACTCCCGCAGGCGATCAACACGCCAAGCACCGTTGTCATTGATAAAATCCGCCACCCGGTTCAGCCGACAATTCCCCTTAGGTGTGATATGGCGAAACGTCGACGGCCGAGGGATCCAGGGGTCCCTCCATGTGCGAATATCAGCTCCATTGCCAACCCTCCAGATGACACCTCTCTTCAGCAGCTCGAGACCATGTAAGATACCCTTCCACACTGAGGAACCGTTGCCTGAGAACGACGTGTCCAACAGTTGTCCCGAAGGGAAGTATCTGGCTTTCATAAGACGAGCACAGAGGCTGTCCGACGTGTTCAACAGCTCGTCTTGCCTGGCCTTAAGTGTACAACCATATCGAGAAACAATGCAACGAAAAACCGATGTGGTCGTGTGTCTCAGTCTTCCCCGCATCATATACATTTTCCCGTCTCAAGGTAATATTTCCTATAAACATGCATATGTTTCCGTAGGAAAAGGATAAATTATGTGACATGTATGAAATCGACAATTTTAGTGCTTTGGAAATTGTCTTCTTATAGCATTGTTTTCCTCAAGAGCACGTTATGTCATTTCTTCGTGAAACTTTGCATCTAGATGGAAGACACGAGCATGTATGTTGTAAAATAAATAAATGAGATCTTTTAAAAACATATATTCCTTTGATGGTTTTTTCTCATATTAGATGATGTCAGGTATCCTCACCCGAGGCTATGGCTCGCTTTCTATTTGTTTTTACTATTTTCTCTTGGTGATCCAAAAAATAAAAGAAAACATTTTAGATTATGACAATTATATTCTAGCTATTCAAAAAAAAAAAATCTCTAGAGATCTCTATCCGCGTCGATTCTGACATCTAGAGAGAACATAGCGATGACGAGACACAATGGGTTGAGGCAAGGAGGGTTTGACGACTACTTCACTTTCCTCTCTTATAGGGGATGAGTCATGACAGAACCACACCGCCTTGCATATACTATGATAAGTCAGGTGCACCAAACCAGAATAAGTTATGAAAGCCATACAAAAAAAATTAACGCAAACATAACCGCATCCATTTATTGGATAACATGAAACTTTTTCAAGTAAAGGACTAACTGATACATCCATTCTGCATCACTATTTTTTTATTATAATTTTCTAGTTATTATCGACATGTCCACATTATTTCTCAATTCTAATACTTTTTTCCTTCAATTTGCGTGAAACACATAAAGAGGGGAATTACCTAACAACAGAGAAATAGGGCAAAAATGTTCCAGAAAAAACAATTTTCCAGAGCTCCAAAACTACCAAGAAAATTCTAGAAATTCTTTTGAACGAAAAGCCAGGAGCCAGAAGATAGGCCGGAGAGGGGCTACAACGCCTCCACGCGACCTGTCCATGTGGCGCGGGGCCGCTTGAAGCCCCTGGCCACCGCCTCTCGATGCCCTTCGGCCTATATTTTTTCCTAGACCTAAAAACTGCTCAGGGTGTTTATGGGATTTTTTTTCCGCCGCCGCATGCATTTTGCCCTCTAGCTGGTTGATTATGTTAGAGATCCACCCCTCCAGGAGGGGGAATTCGGAGCCATCGTCATCACCAACACTCTGATCATCATTGGGATCATCACCTCCATCAAAATCTTCATCAGCATCGTCATCTCCATCAACTCCCTTAGCCCCTAACTTTCCAATCTATGAACTTTTACCTGATATCCTTTGTTGAATATAGTTTCTAGTGTTGATTACTCCTTGTAGTTCATGATTAGAAGTTTTATTGGTGAAAGATTCGTATGTTCATCTATTCGTATGATGTGTTCTGAGTAGTCTGTTACGTTCTTGAGGACATGTGATAAACCTTGTTGTTATTTGATCTTGTGAAGTTGAATCTAGTTCAATGTTTCGATATTGTGTTTGCGGTGTAATTCCTGATGTGCGAACGTCCATTGCATATACTTCACCTTTATGAGCCTAGAGGAGAGCATTATGTGATTAGTTTGTTCATGACATGTGGTAGGAGTGACATAAATTACCAACCATTAAGTTTATGAACTATTGCATGAGGGGCTTTGGAACCCAAAGTTTATAGCTATGGTCAGATGTTATCTTAATTATTCTCTTGTATTTGCAGACGCTTGCATAGATAATATAATTATAAGCATGTTGTTTGTTCAAGTAAGAACAACACATTATTATAGGTTCCACTGCACAATAAATTATCAAAACAGTGATTAGTAACTTATTGAAACGTGATGAAAGCAATGTGGTGATGGTCCCGTGTGTCCTCAAGAACGATTCGATCCCTATAAGTAAGACCATTGACTTGCCCTTAGCATAATTAAGGATTGGGCCACTTGCTGCACCGTTGCACTTTTGTTACTTACTTTTTGGTTTTTGCAATTACTCTTGCTTTGAAACAAACCACCAAACGCTCTTTGCAGCTTTATAGTGATGTCTTACTAGTTTCCATCAATAAATTTCTTCCACTCCTTATTAGATTCGACACGCTTATACTTATCAAACAATGATATGATAAATCTCCTACACTTGTGGGTTGTCACTAGCCAAATATATTTTTGTGGCGAAGGCCATATCAAACCCTACCTTTGGATAGCAAAGCACAAGGGTTTCATTAATTGATGGAGCATTGCTATAGTCAAATAAACGTACTTCCACATTAAATATTGGATCCACCTAGACCACGAAGATCGTATCATCTATATGCCAGAAACCCGGCAGGGCCAGATGGACAGGAGGTAGTGGCAGAGAAAATGGGAAAGAATGGATGGAACTCCCGTTTACTTTTTCGAAACTTGTGGTTGTTGACAGCCAGAACTCAGAAACCGGATCTATGCAAATTAGCTCTCAAGAGCAAATGCTCCTAGAGTGAAACGAATGATGTATTGATGTCAAAAGAATACCGGGAAGAAAAAAAGTACGCATTCACATCTCCATTTATGTATGCACATGTAAATTTTAAACACCTCCCTGGTGAAATTTTGGATCCACCTACACAACGAAGATGATTTTACCTATGTGTCGAAAATCGGCACAAAGACGAGCTATCAAATGAACTAGTACCTTGGATTTTCTTTCAACGGACAATGCTACTCTTCCCCCGCAAAAAAGAAACAATGTCACTCTTAGTCGAGGTTCAAAGCTCTACACATCGATGAGGTCGATCGGCAATCCGCATCGCATCCTTGCTGCCAACGGTCAACAATTGAGAGATCTTATTTTACGCGCAGTGTACTTCCTCCATCCTATAATATAAAAGCATTTTTAACATTAGTCAAAAATAAAAGAGGGTGTGTAAATGTCCACGGAATGCTTTTTTGTCTTGTGAATACGGTTCCAAAGGGAAACCATGGGCGCTTCCCCGGAAAAGTTCAGGGAAACGGGAAGGGGGGTAAAAGAGGAAAAACGCAGCGCCCCGAGCTCGGTCGCGTCGTTTTTGCTGTGACTGGCGCACGGTCGGGTACGCCGCCCATGGAGGAGGGGGCGGCCGCGGGCGTCGCCGGCGGAGGCGCCCACGAGGGGGAGAGCCTCACCTCCGGGAGGCGGCCCCCGGGCTTCGACGGGGTCCGCATCAAGGCCATGCGGGGCGCCATCCAGGGACATCCTCTCGCCCACGAGTCCCACGTGCAGGTACCCTGCTGCGCTCTCCCTCGCGCGCGCCGCCGTGCTCCTCGTCTCGCCGCTGACTGAGTAGGGCTTTGATCGGGCTGATGCGTGCTTCCCGGCGGCGCCTGCCTGCATGCCCGCCTGCACAATTGGCTCTCGATTTAGGGGGTGATCCCACGCATTTGGACATTTTACTGCGCCAATTCCGCAGTTAGGGTGACGAATTGTCAGAATGAGTTGCTGAAATAGGAGAATTGGGAAAGAACAAATGTTTTTTAAAAGGGAATAAAGAACAAATAATTTTTGGTTCCCCTGGTTAATTTGGATGTGCATTGATGCTATCACCTACTGTAAATGCCATGTGTATCTCTTTCTCTCACTGGATACAGAAAAACAGAGGTCACACTTGAACTATTCCGGCATACATCCATGGTGCCCTCTGTGTTGTGCAGACACAGTTTTATTGGAAGAGAAGACTAATTTGTTATTTCGCAATGCAGGGTGCCCAAATGGATGGTTACAGGAGCTCGCTGAATCAGGGAAACAACGGCACATTTTGGGACGAGCGTCAAGTCTGTATCCCAGCTGAGGAGCAGCAGTCGCCAGCTGGACGGTCTACTCGGTCCGTGAGATCAAGGGGCAGGAGAACAAAAAATTTCAGCGATAAGGAAGACAACATGCTGGTGTTGGCATGGCTGAATATCGGCATGGAAGTAGCACCAGGGAACGAGCAAGTTCGTTCTTATTGGCAGAGGATATATTGTTACTTCCACCGGAACAGGAACTTTGAGTCGGATCGCAATCAAAATTCCCTCACTCACCGTTGGTCTACCATTCAGGAACACGTTCAGAAATTCTGCTGGTGTTATGACCGGATTGGGTGTAAAAACGGGATCACAGAGGAAGAAAGGGTATGCATCTATCGCTTTAATCTACTTGTAACTTCGCATGTTACATACAATTTTGTTAAGGCATACACATACTTGCGCAGATAGTTCAGGCGTTGGGAGTGTACAAATCAGAAGAGAAGAAAGCGTTTGGTTTCTTGCATTGTTGGAATACCTTACACGCCCATCAAAAGTGGACTGATAGGTTGTCTCAGAAAAAACAGAAGACAACCTCCAATTCAAGCCCGGGTACATTTGCTCTTGGAACCAACTCAATTCGGCTTGACGATGAAGCAGATGCTCGTAGTCCAAAAAACGAGGACTTGGGCTCGGACGATGGAGGGGACTGTGGGCATGAGCAGGTTCAGGCCCTGGAGTGCGCCCTCCAGGAGCAGCCTCTCGACCACAAGTCCCATCTTCAGGTATCCCATCCCCGGTCTCACCATCTCTTGGGCACACTGCCATGCCCTCATCTCACTGAACAGCTAGGGCTTTGACCAGGTTTTCTGATGCACAAGTTGATGCGAGCTTTATGGCGGTGCCTACCTTCACACTGCATTTTTTACTAGGGCGTGCTCTTACACATTTGGACCTTTTCGGTGGTAGTTTTGCCATTAGGGTGATGAATTTCTCTTACTGGTTCATATGGCTTCCTGGAAGGCCTGGAGTAGAGCTCACAGAGAAATAGGAGAATGCAAAATTTGCTTAGTTTTAATTAATTTGGATAAGAGTTAACACTATCACACCAAAACTACGTCTCTCACCCTAACTGGACACAGACAGAGATTATAATTGAACTATTCCAGCAAATATTCATGGTGCCCTCTGTTATGTGGCAGCAAGAGAAGACTAATTTATTATTTTGCAATGCAGGTTGCCACAATGGATGGTTATACCTACAGGAGCTTGTTGAATCAGGGAAACAAGGAACCATTTTGGGATGACCGTCAACTTGGTAGTAGCTCAGCTGAGGAGCAACAATCGCCAATTGAACAAGCTATTCCGTCCATGCCAACAAACATCAAGAGAACAGAAAATTTCAGCGATATGGAAGACTATATGTTGGTGTTGGCATGGCTAAATATCAGTATGGATGCAGCACAAGGGAATGAGCAGACTTGTTCCACTTATTGGCAGAGAATGCATTGTTACTTCCACGAGAACAGGAACTTCGAGTCAGATCGTAGTCAAAATTCTCTCTTGCACCGTTGGTCGACCATTCAAGAACACGTACAGAAGTTCTGTAGATGTTATGACCGTGTTGGGCGTAGAAGCGTGATGACAGAGAAAGATAAGGTATACACCTACTCTTTAATCTGTAATTACATTTGTTTTATGTATTTTTAACAAGACATACTTGCACAGATTGTTCAGGCATTGGAAGTGTACAAGGCAGAAGAAAAGAAAGCGTTTGGTTTCTTGCATTGTTGGAATACCTTACAGGTCCATAAAAAATGGACTGATATGTTATCTCAGAAAAAACAGAAGACGACACCCAATTCAAGTCCAGACACGTCCAACTCACGTTGGCCTGATGGTGAAGCGGAGGTTCCTACTCCAGAAAATGAGCCTTTGGAAAGACCAATAGGTAGTATGGCGGAGAAAGAACAATTACAACCTTGTAAAAGTTCTGTCTCTCCAAATGATAATATTTACATGGAAGCGGCAGATCATCTGTGGTCAAATAAGAGAGTGGCGGAGAGTGTGAAAGAGCTCAAGGAAGACGAGCACTTTGAACAAGCATGTGCACTAGAAGAAGAGAGGATAGCAAATGGAAAAGACATGATAGCACACAAGAGAAAAAAGCTTGAAGTAAAAGAAAGAGAGTTAGAATTCAAGAGAAAGAAGCTGGAAGTAAGGGAAAGAGAGTTGGAACTTCAGAGAAGGTTGGAAGATGGGAGAATAATGGATATGGATATTAGTGCTATGACTGGGCGACAACAACAGTTCTACATGAGCTTGCAGAGTGAGATCATCGCTCGACGATGCAATAGCTCGAAATGAGCTGCTTCATTGTCTTGACTTCAATGTTATCTCGTTGTACGTAGTATTATCTTGTATGAACTTTTAGGTGGGTAGATGCTTTTGGTTGATAAAATTATTGCCTGACTAGCTTAATGTTGATTGGTCTGATTGGTTGATAAATCTCTTGTATGCTTTTGGTTTTCTGTTGTTCTGTTTTGTGACAGACTGATTGGTCTGAGCTTTGTGGTTGTTATCTGTTAGGAATAAGCAACTTGTATTCCCATGAGGCCATAGGCCGATATATATACATGTACAGGTGTGGAACATATGCAGGAAACCCCTTATACAACGGGATAAATATAAAGGGGTACATGACCTATATTATAACTCTAACACCCCCCCTCAAACTCATGGTGGAGGAACAACACTGAGTTTGGAGAGATAAAAGCCATGTTGTGCTCTAGTCTGGGCCTTCGTCAGGAAATCCGCCAATTGTAACTCGGAAGGCACATACTGAAGAGCAATAACCTGATCCTGCACAGCAGCGCGCACATAGAAAGCATCAACACCAATATGCTTGGTGAGCTCATGCTTCACAGGATCGCGCGCAATGCTAATAGCACCTGTACTGTCAGATAAGAGCAGAGTCGGTGTAGTGACAGAAACACCAAAATCCTGAAGTAACCACCGTAACCAAGTCACCTCTGCCGTCAAAAGAGCCATGGCTCGCAACTCAGCCTCAGCACTCGAACGGGAAACTGCAATCTGTTTCTTCGTCTTCCAGGCAATGAGAGAACCGCCAAGAAAAACACAGTAAGCAGAAAGTGAACGGCGATCAGAAGGATCACTAGCCCACGTAGCATCCGCATAGGCCTGAAGCTGTAAAGAACTGGAGTTAGGAAAGAATAGACGGTGAGAGATCGTGCCCCGAAGATATCGGAGAACACGAAGGAGATGACTATAGTGAACCGATGTGGGAGCAGAGACAAACTGACTCAGAATATGAACCGGATAAGAGATGTCCGGACGAGTGACAGCTAGATAGACAAGACTGCCAACGAGATGACGATAACGCGTCGGGTCAGGGAGAGGATCACCATCAGTAGCACGGAGGTGAACATTGAGCTCCATAGGAGTCTCAACAATGCGCTCGTCAGTAAGAGCAGCACGAGCAAGAAGATCCTGGATATACTTTTCCTGGGATATAAAAAAGCCATCAGAGGTAGAAGAGACTTCAATCCCAAGAAAGTAGCGAAGAGGTCCAAGATCAGACATAAGAAACTGCTCACTAAGACGGGCCTTTACAAAGGCAATATACTCAGGGTCATCCCCAGTGATGACCATATCATCAACATAGAGAAGAAGAAGAGTCCGGCCACGAGGAGAAAGGTGAATAAACAATGCTGGATCATGAGCACTTGCTGAAAAGCCAGCAGTAGTGACCACAGAGGCAAAACGCTCAAACCAGGCGCGAGGGGCTTGCTTAAGGCCATAGAGAGAGCGACGAAGACGACACACCATGCCCTCAGGAACCGAATACCCAGGTGGTGGCTGCATGTACACCTCCTCACGTAGCTCACCATTAAGAAAGGCATTCTTAACATCAAGCTGAGATATAGACCAGTGGCGTGCAGAGGCAACAACAAGAAGTGTACGAATAGTGGTCATATGGGCCACAGGAGCAAAAGTCTTGTCATAATCACGACCATGCTCCTGCTGAAAACCACGAGCCACGAGACGAGCTTTGTGACGCTCAAGAGAACTATCGGAGCGAGTCTTAACCTTGTAGACCCACTTACAAGTGATGGGACGGACTCCGGGAGGAAGAGAAACAAGATCCCAGGTACCAGTGTACCATGTTAGGAATAAGCAACTTGTATTCCCATGAGGCCATAGGCCGATATATATACATGTACAGGTGTGGAACATATGCAGGAAACCCCTTATACAACGGGATAAATACAAAGGGGTACATGACCTATATTATAACTCTAACATTATCTACGCACTAGTGTTTTCCTTTTCAGTTAGTACAATGTTTGAAAAAAAAATCGGGGGATATCGACAAGGATGAGATATCACTGAGCTTTGGGTTTGTGATTCTTTTCTCTTGAAGCGCTTTCCTGAAATATTTATGTTATCTGCACTAAAACCTTTCTCCTGTCTCTGTTGTTAAAGTCCTGAAAAGCTCCATGAACGTGGAGTGCAAGATTATCTGGTATGCCATACTGTTTTTGTGGAGTTGAGTTTAGATTGTTGAGCATCTGGAGTGAACTTATCTTGTTGATCGCAGCATTGCGGAGCATTAATCTATTTTGCGGGACTACCTTGGTTCTGTTGAGGAGCATGATCAGTCAGTGTCATGATGGTCAAAATCTGGTCTTTCAAAAATGAGGGATTTGTAAGAGTCTGCAGTCGCTGCAGAGGGTCTACATTTGACTAAAAGGCGGCTAACTCTGGGAAGCCTACAGAGAATATGAGACGGCTATTCTGACCATTAGTGATGGTGATGGTGATGATGAGGAGAAAGCAATACAGACGATCCAGATTCCCAAATATTCATTGTGTTCCCCCAAATGTCTGTTTAAAGAATGGCCAGTGACCAAGATGTGCAATGCATGGAAGCGGTACGACTCTATGAGGATCAACTGGGCGACATGGCTGGATCCAATGCTAACAAACTGCAAGGGTTTCTGGTATGTCGAAGTTACTTTATTATCTTCCTAAGCTTAACCTCGGACCTGTTGTATAGTTTCTTTGCCATCCATCAGAGCCCAACTTAATTACTCTCTGAAGCCAGTAGCGTAATAATATAATCACCAGTTCAGAGGGGAAATGACAGCGGGACTACATTTAATAATATAATCACCATAGTCAACAAAACCAAAGTCTTTTCATGCTCCCCTTTGAGCTTTCAAAGTCCAACAAGGTCAAACAGTCATGGTATAAGTGAATGGAGGGAATGTGAGTCTGGTTTTTAGGTTTTCTGGTGATCATTAGAGGGGTGAGTGATTTGAATTCTGAAGTTAATCAATGGATAGCAGGACTAACTCAATGCCCAATCTATTAAATTCAATTAATCGGTTTGTTAAAAACTGTGGGTAACACGGTGGAGCAGAGGTAGGAAAGACTGAAGAACCAGCTCATGCTTTTTGTACCAGTAAAGATGGTAGGTCCTCCGACAATGTGTGTAATCAACCACCCCTAGCTTTGACTGTCAGTATGTCGATGACGAAGGAAACACTAATAAGTAATGAATAAATTGTTTCTTGGTCATCTGTCCCCTTCATTGGACCGAGAATTTTCCGCATTATATGACAGTTTGGTGTGACACATGCAGGCAAATGGTGACAAACTGCTACCAACAGAAAGAAAAGAACAGTCATGCGGGAGCTACTACGTTTGAAGAGTATGAAATGCATGACTTGACTCGAAGCCGGAAAGCAGTCCAGAGAACAGTTCAACCTTTGAAAAGTTCTCTCTGTCCGTTCCAGATGTCTTGCTTGAGGTTCTTCCTAGGTCGTTCGGTAATACCCAGAAGTAAGAAAAGAATGGGATGTGTGCATTTTCGTAGTGACACAAGAAGCATCTTGTGATCACTTGGACAAGGCCTCCAGCAGCAAAGCATGGCGTTCCTGTTCCAGCTACCAGCAAAGAAACCACAATGCTCTGCTTTGGAAACCATCATGCTCTGCTTTGAAGTTCACGAAAATGGGTTGAAAAACAAAACAAAATGATCGGAGCATTTCTGCCGGCTGGTCGAAGTCTAGCACATGTTTCTATATATTGTTGGGCTTAGGTTTGCCATCCGAGAAAAAGCAGCTGAAAATGCCTACAGAAATGCAAGCATAAGCCAAAGACTTCAGGAACCATGCATCTTGACTGCCTGCTGAGTCTATTCACCACAGCCACCGTAATATTTTTCTCACCAAATAGCCTGTCAACCACGGCATGCATGACCCAGACCATGCAAAATGATTCCCACTATCTGCACTTTATAAAGGGAACATACTCCTACTGTCCTACACCATTGGAAGCCGCAAAGCCAGCAGCAAAATGGTGGCTACTCCCATTCTGCACCACCTCCACATCCTCACGCTCCTCCTCATATGCTCCTGTTCCATGCACGCTTCAGCCAACACCACCACCACCGTCACCGTCCCCTGCCTCCCAGACCAAGCCTCAGCCCTCCTCCACCTCAAACATTCCTTCACCCATGCAAACCTACCGTCATGGCGAGACGGAGAGGACTGCTGCCGCTGGGAGGGCGTCGCCTGCGACGCAGCCTCCGGAAGGGTCATCTCCCTGAACCTCAGCAGCATCGACGCGGCGATCCGCCGTGTCGACCCCGCACTCCTCAACCTCACCTCCCTCAAGATCCTGAGCCTCAGCACCACACGCATTTCCGTGGGGCTATCTTCACTGAGCAAGCTCCCATCACTGAGCAGTCTGGAGCTTCACGGGTCGAGCTCCTGGAACCCAGCAGGTCCGGAGCTATCTTCGGTTGGCGATATCAGGCAGCTGACATCTTTGCGCCTCGAGGGCTATGATTTATCTTGGTCACAGACCTCTTGGATCGGCAATCTGACGGGCTTGGTGTACCTGCGCATGAATAGTTGCAGTTTCACCGGGCCCATGCCTGATCAGATTGGAACTCTTGCAAAGCTGACACTGCTGGATTTAGAAAATTGCAACTACACCGGGCAACCGGTTCCTTCATGGATCGGAAATCTTACCAGGTTGACAAAGTTGGGGATCCAAGGTTGCCGGCATCCTGGGTCAATCCCCTCGGCAATCGCAAACTTGACCCGGCTTGAAGTTATACGGCTAGGGAACAACAGCCTTGTCGGTGAGATCCTAACTACAATCTGAGATAATGCTTCTTTTTGTTCCTAGCTAAATGCATATCATGGTTGACACAACTTTCATCTATTTAAATATACAGTACTGCTAAGAAAAGGAAATTACTCATTTTTTCAACCTGAAACAATGAGGTCACCCCATGTATGTACAGAAAGAGTAAAACATTTTTGCAGAAAAAATATCTTTTTTTGTACTTGATACTTTCTACTCCCTCCGTTCCTAAATATTTGTCTTTCTAGAGATTTCAACAAGTGACTACATACGGAGCAAAATGAGTGAATCTACACTCTAAAATATGTCTTATATACATCCGTATGTGGTAGTCCATTTGAAATCTCTAAAAAGACAAATATTTAGGAACGGAGGGAGTAGTTGTGTAGTGCTTGCCTAACCACACCTCTAGCGAGTTCACACTTAACATTAAGCTACACTCAAATTGAGACACCTCGTGGTGCTATGACATCGAAATATAGTTTGGTTAGGAAGTTATTTTGTGGACCTTTTTATGACCATAACTCTTTTTCTACTCACAGTGAAACTTTATTTGCAGCTACTATAACCATAGTCTTCAGTAATTTACTTAGCTGAAAACTACCTTTTTTTCGAAAAGGAGGGTTTACCCCCGGCCTCTGCATCAGACGATGCACACAGCCATAGCGGAAAACCACATATTCTATTAAACTATTAATTGTACTATTTATCTGTAAATGTTGGTTAATTAATTTTTTTGGGGCATTAGTAGTGTTATTTAAGTTTGTTAGAAATATAGGTTGAATTAGCTATAAGAGTATATGAACACAGTATCACACCTAAAAATCATGGATTGTTTCAGAAATTAATGGATAATTTACTTCTTTCTTCAAAAATTCGATTGATATTTTGTCATAGATACATCAAGATATGTGTGTTAATTTTCTTTTAGAAGCACTGGAACATATTTTGACTAGTACTCGCCCTTTTCATGCAGGGAAAATTCCACAATCGTTGTTCGCTTTTCCAGCATTGAAAGTTCTTTCCCTAAAGAACAATCAACTCTCTGGTCATCTTGAAGACATTCCTTTCCCTCTATATTCATCCTTGTCTACTGTTGAGATAAACGACAACCAGTTAACTGGCCATATACCCAAATCAATCCTTCAGCTTAAACATCTTGAATACCTCAACCTTGAATCAAATAGATTGTCAGGCACAATCAAACTAAGCCCTTTCTGGAGGTTGGAGAAACTCTTTTTTCTTAGTCTATCCAATAACAAGATATCAATCGCCGACGAAGAAGGAGGTGATGTTTTAAACTCTCTTCCTAACATCTACCAGATACACCTTGCATCCTGCAATCTCACAAAATTTCCGGGTTCCCTGAGATATCTAGATAAAGTTTCCGTTCTTGACCTTTCAAGTAATCAAATAAATGATGTTATACCAAGTTGGGTATGGGAGAATTGGAAGAACCAGCTTGAGAGTTTGAATCTCTCGCGCAACATGTTCACTGCTTTGGAGAAGTTTCCTTCTCTTGTTCATATGCCAAATCTAACTGTTCTTGATCTCAGTTTTAATAGGCTTCAAGGCAGTATACCAATACCCGTAACTGCAATGCCTGGGAAAGTATTGGATTATTCAAACAATAACTTCTCTTCCATTCTTCCTGACTTTGGAAGATATATTAGAAGCTTCTACCTCAATTTGTCCAAGAATAAATTAAATGGTCATGTACCATCTTCCATCTGCAGTGCAAGCAATCTCAATATCTTGGACCTGTCTTACAACAATTTTAGTGGATCACTCCCATCATGCCTTATAGGAAGTGGGAAACTAGCCGTGTTGAAGTTGAGAGAAAATCAATTCAATGGGACGTTGCCTGAAAATATTAGAGAGGAATGCAAGTTTCGAACAATAGATTTGAACAGAAATCAAATTGAAGGCGAACTACCAAGATCATTGTCAAACTGTCAACAGTTAGAGCTTCTTGATGTTGGTAACAATCAGGTCCGCGGTTCCTTTCCATCTTGGTTGGGAATTCTTCCAAAGCTTAGGGTCCTTGTCTTACGGTCCAACCAGCTCAATGGAACAATAAGGGATCTCGATGGTGACTGTGGAACCATCAACCAGTTCCCAAGTTTGCAAATACTCTGTTTGGCTTCCAACAGATTCTATGGACACCTGCCAAAAGGATGGTTCAATAAATTCAAAGCAATGATGGAAAATGTCAATGAGGAGGGACGAGTTTTAGGGTATTACACAAACACGACACATGGATTTTATCAAGACACTGTTACCATCACACTTAAGGGATCCAACCTTATTTTCACCAAGATTCTAACTACTTTCAAAGCAATCGATTTCTCAAATAACTCATTTGATGGTCCTATTCCAGAGTCAATTGGGAATCTTGTTTCGCTCCACGGGGTTAATATGTCATCCAACAATTTCACGGGACAAATGCCATCTAGCCTCAGTAACTTGTCTCAGCTGGAATCGTTGGACCTCTCCTGGAACCGGATTTCAGGGGAAATCCCGCAAGTGCTGACCTCTCTAACCTCTCTTGCTTGGTTGAATCTTTCATACAACAACTTGGTTGGAAGAATACCGCAGGGCAACCAGTTCTTGTCATTTCCCAATAGTTCATTTGAAGGCAACGTGGGGCTATGTGGAGGTCCACTCTCTAAACAATGTGAGACTACAGATTCAACTGCCTCAAGTGCATTGGCCCCTCCTGAACCTTATAATTTGTGGCAGGATAGACTTGATGCCATCCTTCTCTTCACATTTGTTGGCCTGGGGTTTGGAGTGGGCTTTGCATCGGCAATTACGTTCCGAATGTTTTGCCACATCAAAGGATTGGACTGCAAGCAATGGTAAATCCATGTGCTATGCTGCTAAGCAACAATATGTATTTTATAGTTACATTTCTTGAAAAAGAATATATTGTATGTTCATAGTTTGTACTTGTTAGACGAGGCAACTTATTTAATTCTCTTTGTCTGGTAGAAAGTATTCTTTTTAGATAAACAGTACAAAGTACTTGTATGCTTCATTTCACTGTATGGATTGCAAAATTGATGAATCAAATATGTGATGGCATTACGAATAATATGCATTGCATTTTTATTTCATATGGTAACATATTGTTTTATCATGCTGGAAGGCACTAGTGGTATCGACTAAATATGAGACGAAAAGGGGAGGCGGTGGTGGTGTGGGGTTTGTGTGTGTGTGTGTGTGTGTGTGGGGGGGGGGGGGGGGGGTCATCTTAGAAAGCATGAAGGGGTGCACAACGTTGAAGCTGGACGATCAAACTTTATTACATGGCACTAAGGGCACAGAACATAGTACTAGGGTCAGAAACACATATTCCTATTGTGCACTCCAGTAGAATATATTTTTTAATGAAGTAGCTCTTTGTATGGAGACCAAGAGTGAAATTCAGATCGAACTTCTCAGTTTGTTTACTTCTCAGGAAAAGAAGAAATGATCGAATTATAAATCGTTAGTTTAATATTTTTCTTCATGGCCACCAGGTTAATTTCTTGCATTCTCACTTACCTCCATCTCCAATATATAGCAACAAGTATGAATAGAAGAAGGTACAAGCTCAGGAATTATTAGAGAACAGTATATGAGTACAACTGGAGTTTATCATCCCCTGATCATCCTACAAGCAGAGTGAAAATAAAGTGAGTATTTTTCTTCTTTTCTCGAAACAAAATATTCCAAGATACATGTACTTGGAGTGATCAACAGTGTAGGTTGCATACAAGATGAGAAATAGGTCAACTCAAACATCATATAAATGTTGAGCACCAGTGCTTGAGCATAAGACTTATGTGCAGTTTTGACAATAAAACAAGTACAGTGTTTGTTTTACGAATCACCAGCACTTCACATCATTTTTTAAGACATGCTTCATGCAATGCACACAACCATATTTTTGCACCATAACAATATGACTAGTAACTACTACATCCATTTCTGCGACAAGTAATTCGGGACAGAGGGAGTAGTAAGTAATCTACGTTCCACAACAGTATGGACTAGAGGTCAGTCAAGTAACAATTTTGCACCACTGTCAATATCCTTTGCTCTGTTGGGTAAGTACTTCATCCCTTCTTCACATTCACCTGTGCCCTCTTCATGCTCCATGCCTTGAGCTGTGACACCATTACCGCGGTCGTGCCATTGTTAAAAGCATACATATGAGCGCCTCTGTCATCGACCAGCGCGACCGGGTAGACCCTAGCCATGATGCAGACCCTGCCACCACCACCAAAGCTCTCCACCGCAGAACGATCGATCTGCACGGGAGATCCATGGCTGTTAGAGCATCTCTGTCTAATTATCACACATGAGTGATACGAGTGCGTGAGAAGAAAAAAGACCCAAGGCCTAACCAATGTTCTCAAAGATATCTTCTTTTCCTTTTCAAGGTCAAATTCGAAGAAGCCTCCATAGGCCGGTGTGTACAGCCCTGATCTCAGGGACGACCTGTATACAAGGAAAAAGGTAACTCTCTTGCTTATCTTGCTTATATTGATGCAGTGTAGAACAGAGAGTGAAAATTTTCTGATATAGTATCAATTTCTGTGAGTATTGTAGAGAACATACAAGAAAGACAAAAAAGTAAATCCATAGGAATTAAATTAACCTTCTTAGGTCAGAGCACATAAGAATCATGTGCTTGTGCTTTGATTTGTAGACTCTGAAGTGCACGGCAGTGTGCTCCTCCATGTCATCAGAGGCTAGAACCACAAGCCCAAATGGCCCCAGGCCACCAGGAGCTGATGCATCTGCTTCCCTGCAATGCTTCTCCGTGTTCAATAGCCAGGAAGGATCAAAAGCATCAGCTTCATCCATGGTTCCCGGCTCAAACTCTATCTCCACATCCGCCTACTCCAACAAAATTATGTCTGGTTAATTATCATAAGACGCAACTGATTTTTAACTGTCATTGCACTTTATTGTTGAAGTAAAACAATATCAAGTAACAAGACTTTGTGTAAAGGAGAAAGGAACTAGCCTGCAAAGTATCAGTCCCCTTGATCTCAAACATGTCACCCTTTTTCAGCTCTATTCCTTGATGATTAGTTTCATTTCTTCGAAGGGACTCGACCTCTTCAACGGGCCATTGCAGCAACTGACTGCCATCACTGTCTAACCATATTGTCCTGGGGAGCGCCTAACAAACGAGGATACACATGTCACGGTGGTATATGTACTCTAAACCACTCAAAATCATTAGTTCCTGAAACTAAACAGTGGCGGTGAACCAGGGGCAGATTTTATTAGTTACCTGGATCCCAGCCCAACCTTTTGCGGCATCATCCGACGAACTATCTGACTCATTAGCCCAGCCCCATATGATCCTCCTTCCCTTTTTTGCGTCGAAGAATGACTTTGACGCATAGTAATTGCCATAGTCGATCCTCAGCCACAGACGCCTATCATCCACGACATTATCCGGCACAAACTTATCGGCCTCCAGATCATATACCCCAACCATGTACTTGTCACAGGAATCTAGGCTCATCTTGAGGACATGCTTGGCGCGATTTGGGATCGCCGCGGAGAGGTCCAGTCCACTGGTGTTGCCAGGCAGTGCCGCGAAGAAGTCGGGGCACTCCCACATGGTGGATGAGTTGGAGGAGTAGAGCAGGTGATCAACCCTGCTCCAACTCACAAAGTCCTCACTCTTGTACAAGAGTGCCGCACTGTAGCCGTCCAGCTCGGCCCCAACTGCTATCCTCCACTGCCCGTCCGGTCCGGTCCAGCCGGTCGTCGGATCCCTGAACTGGTTTGGGGTCAGACCCGGCCCATCCGGCCGGATCACCGGGTTGCTGCTGGGCTTGGTCCATTCCCTGAGGTACGGGTCAGAGCTGTTACTGGGGAAGGCGATGCACTGGGCCTGGTTCTTCACGTCGTCTGCGCCGGTGTAGAGGATGGCTGGCCGGCCATCGGCGAGGACAGTGACCGAGCCGGACCAGCAGCCCTTGGCGTCGTAGGGCTCGGTCCGGTCCAATGCCGACTCGAGCCTGAGCCAGTTGACGAGGTCGGCGGAGACCGAATGGGCCCAGGTCTTGTTGCCCGGGACCACACTGCCTGGGTTGTACTGGTAGAAGAGATGGTACAAGCCCTTGTAGTACAGAGGTCCTGATGATTGCAGCCATCCATTACATTTATCTACTACTCTAGTTATGGTTGATTTTATTGAAGTAATTAACCCAAATGCATACATAGTTACATACCATTTGGATCTGTATGGTCATCGTGGCAAGGATTTCCATGTCGTGTGAAACAATGATGAAGAAATGTTAGATATAGAATTCAGAACCCAAATGCTTGTACAAAATTACATATATGTTTCTAACATTGCAGAGGCCAGAGGGGGAAACTGAAGACAGGTGAAGAAGCTAGACTATCAGACAAGTAAAACTTCTCCAGACCATACAAGCGAGGCATCATCAGGTACCACTAGCGCATCACGATGACATTCATTCACAATGCAATCAAGTGAAGGTTCAGACTTGCAGTCAAACTGTCTAGCGACACATTTCAGGCAGCAAATCAAAGGAAAACCGCCTCAGAAATGGGGAAGATAGGACCTGCGCTTACAGATGGGAGAAACAGAAAAGAAGGTGCAGAGATGAGCGCATATGTACCGTTGATCCAGTTCTTGGGTGGCTGGAAATGGAAGGCGGTCCTGTACTTGCTGCTCACGATGGACGAGACCCTCGTGGACTGAGGGTACAGGACGACCCTATGACTATCGGCGGCCGCCGCTTGTCCGCGCAAGAGAGAAGATTCATCAAAGGGGAAAAGCAGGAGGAGGAGGAGGAGGAGAAAGGGCCAGCCACAGCCATGGCGATGGTGGAACATGGGGAACGGGAGACATGGAAGTGCTGATTGCAAATCAGGAGGCGACAACGAAGAAGAGCTGGTCAATGCTAAACCTCGGAGAAATAGTTTATTCCCACTTGATGCTCATTACCCATTCAGCACCCTGCGCTACAGCAGTATGTTGCTAGCTAGACAGACGGTACCATGGCAAAGGATCGTTCATCTACGCGGTGCCTGGTGCCTGGTTTTTTCGATTGTCTCGACAAGTGTAGGTTTCTTCCTCCTTTGGCCACCGTGCACCCGTTTGGCTCCTCTTTGTTAGATCCATTGGATCGGAGTAGGCTAGTAATCCGGTAAACCTACCTTCTCCAGCGGTTGATGAACTCGAGACGGAGGCCGTCGTGGAGAGGGCGATGGTGGCGATGGGGGATGTGTGGGCAGTGGCAGCGGTGGAGCTTCCCACCGCTTCAGTGCCTCCCTCTGGATCGGATAGGGTTAGGAATGGGGAACAGTGGCGGTGACGAACCTCGTACCCCGTGCCCCTGGTCCCCACCTCCTCTTTATAGCACTGTGCGACAGGGGCCCACCAGCCTTGCTTGGGCTGGACGCCCCCGATCAGGGCGTGGGTCAAGGGCCCAATGAGCCGTTGGGCCCATTGATGGAGAGATCAACCTAACATTCTCCCCCTTGATCTCATCATTATACTTTTAACTTTATACTTTGAAATAACTCTTTTCAAAGTACTTGTTCCATCACAGATTTGCATGTAGAGCATGTCTCATCATCACGGTTCATTCCCGATAGAATCAACACCCACAACACACTCCTCTGTTTTGAAACAGATTCTTTAACCTTGGGCCCTTTTATTGTCTGGAAATCTTAGACTATACCATAAAACCCATGTCGACTGTGTGTTCTCCGAACACACTGGGCGGCAAGCCTTTAATAAGCAGATCTGCAAACACTTGTCTGTTGCTTTTATGCTTCAAGCATTTCTACATGATTCCGGACTTTCTCCTTTACAACGCATAACTTTGTGTCAGTGTGTTTGGCATCAACACTTGACTCGTTGTCATAGGAGCGAAAAACTTAAAATGGTTATCGCTGTTGTCAACCATTATCAATTCCTGGTACTAGTTTCTTTAACCTTTTTGCCTGTCCCTCAGCCTCATATCATGTTGTACATTATCTTTACATCATATTAATGATAATTGATTCATTCTTTAGAGTTTTTCCACACAAAAACTCCAAGTGTGAAAGTCAGCGACAATTGTGGATTTCGCTGTATATTTCACGAGTCCTGTCTTTGTACTCACAATCTTTTGAGAGCACTTATTTCTTTCAGCATGAGGCCGATATCCTTGACTCCATTCCAGTGATCTATATCTGGACTGGACATTACCAAAACAACCCGGTTACGTGAACTGTGTCACGGTAATGTTATACTTTTGCATTCATTAAGCTTCCAACAGCTGAAGCATATGGTACCATATTCATTTGGTCTATTTCGTATTGACTTTTGGAACACTAAAGTTCCCAAAATCATTACCCTTTACTATAAGAACAGGCGTAGGTTTTCTCGCATGCATACTTTAGAAACTTTCCTTAGCATGCCCATGCGACACACCTAATACCCCTTTTATTCTTTTCTCGGTGAATCTCGATCCTTATAACGAGAGACATTCTTTTAAACTTTGAGGACAAGAACTTCTTTTCCTCCTGCAGTCGAATTAACATCACTACTAACAAGCAGAATGTTATCCGCATGTACAAGATATAGGAAATGAAATTCCCATTCTATAACTTTATACAAACACAATTGTCCTCTCATTTTCTTTAACCCAAAACAACATTTGATTGCTTTAGTCCATAAAAGACTTCTTCAGGCAGTATCCCCTGTGTTCTTTACTTTCATCTGATGTAACTCAGATCATAATATCTTTCATCTGATGTAACTCAGATCATGATGTGCTACCAACACTCATTGTAATCTATTCAGTGTAAAATGCGCAAAAAACCTTTCGATTTTAGTCGTGTTTTACACCTTTACATATTTCCTTTGGAGTCACATTGTCCTTGTAGACTCTTTACAGCCTACTGTTTTGGCTCCATTGGAAATTACTCATGAGTCCCGAACATCGTCAGAATTCACCAATTTCATTTCATCTCACATAGTCTCTTATCATTTAGATAAGCAGACACTTCTCAAAACTCGATTGAGCGCTTTAAATGAGGTGGGATCAACCTCCATTTGAATTTCACTAACATAGACTTTATAGTAATCAGAAGTATCTGATTTTCTCATTCCTTGAGACCATCTGTGTCTCAGGTACTGGCACTTCTTTCATATGGGGCTGTTGTTGCTCTGTCATTGCCAAGAGGCAAATTAATTGTAGTCTTTCACTTCCAAGAGGCAAAGGTTTTACAGGGACCTCCTGTTTAATCATTCCTCCTTTATAGAGCTAACAACGGGTGTTGTATACGTCATACAACATGCTCCCCCAGATACAATCTATTTGAGTCTTAGGTATCTTCATACCATGCTCCCCCAGATTACTCCATATTCACTAAGAATGGCGTATCTTTAAACTTTATTATTTGGGTTTATTCTGTTAAAATTTTCTTCTTTATGGCACTTTAAGCACTGTCTTAGTATTCCTTAGTTTTCTTTCCTTGAGGGGTATTACGATGATCATCGTACTCCCCCAGACGATCACATTCTTCATTAATGGATATCTCATATTTCTTTCTCCCCCTCGGAATGTGGCAAGAACTTTTCTGCCACTATTTCGAAAAACCATTCACAACTCTTGTGAATTGAGGAAACTTTGAGTATCTACTTCATTTATCTGATTACTTCATATGTAATGAAGTTATCTGTTAACTGGTATGGGAGTACTTTTTCCTTATTCCATTTTAGAAACTCAACAGAGTTCTTTATCATTAGTACTTTTGCAAGTCACACTTGCATATCATTCTTATCTTTAGGTTCGTCTGTAACTTTTATTCTCTTCGGAGTTATTGAGTGCTTAATGACCTTCACACATAAGATGTACGGTCGATACTAGGAAAGCATAATAGCTACTCCATACTTTTCTCCCACAGTGGGACACATTAAAATCACATGAGTCATCATGTCTTTCTCCTGTCATACAGGATAATTCTGAGAAAATTTCTGCCGCCATACGGGTTATGCAGGGATTTTCCCAGACTTTTCATGCCATGCGGGTTTTATCATAATCATCTTTTCCCGCCATGCGGGTAATTCCCTGTAAGGGACATAAATGCCAAAATTGGCTCTTTTGACTGCATATTCAATCATCAAATTTATAAATAAATCCGAATGCTCTTTGACACACATGCTTGATCCGACGTTGGCCAAATTAAACACGCATGTTGCTTGTTTCATCTCAAATCATGTTGACTGAAAAATCTTCATAGAGAGTACATGAAAGACATTCGTCAACCAAGACTCTCAATGATCTATCTCTTTTCTTTTCTTGGATATTAATATCCAATAATTATTTTCTTTTGAAGCCATTCTTTAGAGAGAACATACTCCCTCACATTATGACCTTTCTTGGTCATCTTTCGGGTCACAAGTACCCAGGCATTTGCTTTCACGAATGAAGGCATGGAAAACTTTTAGTCTGAGAAAAATTTAGCCAATAATCAACAATACTAAGCATAAAAATAACCCCTGTTGATCTGGTTAAAAAATATGTGTAGGGGAACGCAGCAGAAAACAAAAAAAATTTCCGACCTACGCACCAGCCCAGGACCACTATGGAGACTGCATACAAGGTTTGATCTTTTTCGTTACCGACTCGTAGCGCAGCGGGAAGTAGAGTCGATGACGATCCGCGGTGCAGATCCCGCAGCTAGGATTTACAACCTCCCAACCGCGAGGATGTATTCCCTCATCTGCTCCTCAGACAGCCCTCCGGGAGGCGGTCGAACAGCCCCCCGGACAGTGTCGCGGACAGCCCTTCGGGAGGACCTCCGAAACTCGAACGATCACTCGGACAGCCCTTCGGGAGGACCTTCGAAACTCGGACGGTCACATGGACAGCCCTTCGGGAGGCACTCACGAACTAAGACCGAAACTACGATCTCTCTACAGAGTTGCACACATACGGTGTCATCTATCCGGCAGGGCTTCGCCGTCCAGAACTAGTTCCTGCCGGAACCCAGACAACCTTTCGGCTCTACGAAACTATTTCGCGGGGAGGGAGAGAGAAGCCAGATCATTGCATGGCACTTGTATGTGAGAAGGGATGAGGTTTGGGCTGCCCACTCCTCCTCTATTTATAGGAAAGCCAAGGGGTAGGGATGGCTCACAAAAACCCAAAATGCCCATGCAAATGTCACACATGAAGGGCATAATGGGGAGTGAAGTGGAGCTCCATGGAGCCCCACACATGTGGCCGGCCAACCCCCTTGGGGGACCCCCATGAGGAGCATGCTTGGCCCCCAAGCCCTTCTAGAAGCCTTTTGGAGATATCCCAAAAGGTGACTCACCATAAAATATCCCAAAAAGCACTTTCACTATTCACGACGACATTTTTCAGCGTCTGTTCGAACTGAAAATATTTATGTGGGCTTAGAACATTTCCAGTACCCACCAAAATTATTTTCAACGCGTTCCGAAACAATTCCGGTTTAGTGATTTTCATCTGCGAAAAGCATCTGAAGTGGCTCCGGCAGCTCCGGAACATTTCTGGTTTTTATCTCAGAAAATTCCAAAAAGCTTCCAGAATGATTCTGGCATCCTCCAAGAATTATCAGGCATGTGCCGAAACCAATTTGACTTAATGGTGTATCCCGAAACAACTTTTCGGTATCATCGAAACTTATCCGATGACCTCTCTTTGCGGTACGATTCCGCTGTCCAAAACTTTTTCGGTAATTTTCTTTCAGACTCCCTGTCTAGTATTCAGCAGATAGATGACCCTTAAGCATGTGACCCTATAGGTTCGGTGAAGTATAGACATGACCTGGAACCCCTTCCGATCAATGATCAACATCGGAGCCGTGGACACCCATATTGACCCCTATACCCACACGAATGAATATTCGAGTGAACCTCCAGTTGCAGTGAGCTATTCCTGTTGCTTCGCGATATGTCACAAACACCCGAGGTGAGATTTATTGCATGCCCATGGACGAACAATTTGTCCACCATGCAATTTACCTCGTTATCGGTTTTGTTCTCTTTTCTCGTTTCCGTGTTCCGGCATCCCAGTGATCAAATCACAATGTGTCTGGCCAGACGATGATGGATACCGTAATACCGAGAGGGCCCGAGAATATCTCTCCATTGTCGGAGGAGCAAATCCCAATCTTGAGCTATCAAGTTACTTGACACACTTTTCCATGAACCCGTAAGCCACCGTAATAGCCACCCATTTACGGATGACGTTTAACAAACCCCAAAGTTCATGAAGCAAGCATGAAGAAACTCGATAGTCTCATGGTCTAAGGAATCATGCAAACGTTAATCATCTCTGTGTTATGTACCATTAATTTGTGACGAATGAATCTCTTAGCATAACATCATGCCGGGTCGATTGAACACAAATGTTCTCTTAACATTGTGCCCTCAAGGTTGCTGACATAGACATGCCCATGATCAGGAAAACATAACCATCATGCAACACTTGAGCTAGTCTTAGAGGCCAGACTAGGAATACATTTTACCGTTTATTATTCCACACGTGCATATGAGTCTTCCTCCGAGCCTCGTGGTTATTGCAGACTCGAGAACCATAACAGTTATAGCATGGAACATAAACATAATTATGAACTCAGAGATAAATAATATCATTTATTATTGCCTCTAGGGCATATCTCCTACAGACTCCCACTTGCACTAGAGTCAATAATCTAGCTTATGCTAATGCACTTCACACCTGTGGCACACCGGTGTAACTATGCTTCGCTTGTGGTATAGCCTGATGTCCAACGGATCTGACGACTTCAGTTCCGTGTGTATCTTTGCATGTCCTCGCGTTTTCACGTTTTCACAAAATTCATATTTTGTGTGGACTTGGCTTTGTATGTATGTGAATCACAGGTCGAACCTGGATTCCTCAGACTGAGTTTATGGAGCAACTACCTCCAGTAGTGTCCCATTGTCAAAAGCCATCTTGGAACTATACTAAGTTCATGAATGAACTATATGATTCAACATCTTCTTTGTCGCTTCTAAAGCATCAACATACTTAGCCCTTGTTATAGAATTCGCCACAGTAACTAGTTTGAACAAATTCCAACTAACTATGCCACCACATTGTGTGTTACACAAAACCCTTAATTTAAATCGAAAATCGCATGGAGAAAAGATGAAGACTGTATCGATGTAACATTTTACAACGAACTCTTCATGATCTCTGCTTGCGAGAAAACCATGTCATCAGTACTTACTCTAGTACTCTGTGACATCTTTCACTGTTGTCCCATGATCAGTAATTTGATCACTTTGGTATCCATACTCGCAACACCTTGGGAGTATCGGACATATCTGGTTGTTTTACATACCATGGAATACATGATTAATCCAAACACAAAAGTGTGTGGAATCTACATCATGTATTTTACTCATCAGTGTTTTGGGACACCGAGTCTTGCAAAAACTCTTTCCATGTGACTTTGGCAAGAATCACTCCTTGGCGTTTTAAATGCTAAAAGGTTTTAGCATCTTGTCAATATGTATTAATTGCTTAGCCCCATAAGGTAAATCTATCTCCATAGATCATCATGCCTAATATTGAGGCTATTTAGCCTAAGCACTTCATCGAAAAACTATTTTCAAATGAAGTCCTAATTCGTGTCAAGAAATTTATTTCCAATTACCAATGTGCCAAGCACATAAGGTTTTTAGAAATATTATTACGCTCCCACTTACTTTCTTGAATTACAAGCATCTTCGTTACCCATTGATGAAGTCAAAACCCCTTTGACCATTTCATCAAAACACGAAGATTCCAACTCCATTTTGCTCTCTTCTGTCCATTGCTGGAACTCTGAAGTTTGCATACCTACTAGCATCCTCTGGATCAACAAATTACTTTGGACTGTATTATATACAAGTCCTAGCTTTCATTTCCATCAGATGGAAATCCTTTTACCATCCATGTTTCATATCTCATGATTGAAATATGTATTAATTGCTAGTTCAACCCGAACCGACTTTAAGCATCTCTACGATGAAAACAACCTCATCGTAGTCAACTCTTGAACTTGTTATTTCAACAAGTCGAGCTTTATGGATAAAACATTTTATCCGTATCAGTTTTAAGTTCCATAAATATTCGTTAGACTCTAAGTCTTCCGAAAGGTGTATCAAGGTTTTAATCTTGAATCACTTATATGGAAACTAACTCGGGTTGTATTGGCATTTAGCCAATTCCGGAGTCAGGGCCCATCAACGCTTCCTTGTGTATCGTAGGTATAATGTTGTCTAACAACAATATCTCGTTTGCGCACCTGAGAGGTTTGCACGAGCCTTGCCTACGTGGTTCAGCTGCAAGTTCGACCGAAGTTCATACATTTTATTGTAGAGACTTCTGTATCAGTCGCAGTGGGAAACTCTGGAATTACTTCCAAGGTCTCTTTCCTTTGATCTGATGACGTAGATACTGTTTATCTCGTCGAGTTGCACTATTCTCCCACTCACCTTTTTGAAAGAACCATTCTCTTTAAAAGCACACCGTTTCGCGGCAAAACTATTTGCCTCGGTATAGTGAGGGAGGAATACCCAACATTTTGGTATAACCTACAAAGTAGCACTTGTCTGATTTGGAATAGGTTTGTAACCTTTTACACAAGCCCCATATTCCAAATGTTAAGAAAAGATATAACATGGTTGGGCGTACCATACCATGGCTTCATTTCAACAGACCCGATGTAGCTCTTTTCAGTGTAAAAGCCGCAGTCTCTAAAGCATCACTTTAAAAAGGATAATGGCAAATTTATTTATGTCATCTTTGACCTTACCATGTCATAAATGGTTAGATTACATCTCCACGGACTTTTCACTTGCAGTGGTGTTCCGGGAGGTGCAAGTTATGAAACCCCTTTCACAACTCATCAGACATTCGCTAAACATGTAACTCAAATATTCCTTTGTGCAATCAAATTGCAGAAACATAATTTTCTTGTTACAATAACTTCTACTTCATTTTTGAGAACCTTTCGAATGATTTCAAAAGATCCAGACTTATGTCTCATCAAGCAAATATCCATATATCTACTTGAGTCATTTCTGAAGATATATAAATCCACTACTTGCAACAACATTTATTGAACTACACACATCAAAATGTATGATCACCAATAAGTTTGTTGCTCGTTCCTTATGGCCTGTGAACGGTATTTCAGTCACTTCACTTTTCGGAGAAAAGTTGCAAGTGTCAGATGATTCAAAATCAAACGACTTCAAAATCCATCATAATGGAATTTTTCCATGCGGGTTTCTCCAATGTGACCAAATACAGTGCCACACATGTGTGGTATTCTCATAGTCTTGCGACATTTAGCGTCAGTGTTATGGATGTATTATATTACCATCAATATTCATAACATACATCCATCTTGGATGGAAGCATGGCCCTTCATGTTATTCATAATACTTAACAACAATTGTTGTTTTTATGAACAACTCTTTTGCAACAAACATTGTGCAATGGGCTAGAGTTTATGAAACTCTAAAATGAATTATGAAAGTAAACCCAGAGGTATTGTATTATTATCAATATTCATAACATACATCTCATTCATAATGAAAGTATGGCCCTTGTGTTATTCATAACATCGAACATAAGAAGTTCTCTTATGAACAACCTTCTTGCAAGATACCTTATGCAATGGGATAGAGTTTGTAAAACTCTAAATGAATTATGAAAATAAATACAGATGGCAATACACCGATGGAAGGTATAGTAACATTTACTATGTTCCCTGTGTATACCTTAACCTCATTTCTAGCTAGTCTTTCAGGCCATAGTAGTTCTTACATCGAGTTGCAACAGAATGCAATCGAGCGGGCATTTTTGTGATGAACTCACAATACCCAAGAATTAGTGATTAACATGTTTAACCATAATTCGCAAGAACTATATCTTTGACCAGCCTTCTTTACATCAAAAACTTGTATGACATTCATACATGAGCTGGATATTCCAGTCTTCTTTCCTTTTTCCTTTATACTTCTAACAGTTTAACTTTTAGTATTTCTCCTACTCTCAGAAGAAGCACCCAACTTAAGAGTGGCATTAGCCCCGGACTTCCTAGGCGTGTAAGTCATACTAACACCCTTTGGACACTTCCTTTCTCTTTAAGTTGTTGTTTTATTCACCTTTCATTATATGACAGGCGTTCTTCTGGATCCCTTTCCCAACAGTCAAATGCATAGTAAACACTTTTACTAATACTTGCAAACAAACATTGCTTTGTTTGTATCTGAAAATAATTTTCAGTTCCATGAATATCATATAACTATCCCAAGTTTCGAAGTTTGGGTTTCATGGAAGCAAACATATTCCACTTGACCGTAACAGAATTCTAGCTTTTGGATCGAAGGACGAGAGTCACATGATCCATAGCATTAGCGGGAGGATACGGAAAGCATGCGATAGGACAAAGTCCTTCTCGGCACTTTTGAGGACAATCCTCATATTACGTTACCAATCGTAAAGTTTTAACCAGATATTTAACAGCTATTCAATTTTAATAGGGAAGGTGGAAATGCGAGCCATTATTCTACAACTATTATGCAAGAAACACTTAGATAGTGTTCATAATTAATTGCACTGAGAATTAAACATGTTAATTCAACAGTGCGCTCCCACTCAAATCAATATCTCTCATAATTGATTTAGAGTGATTCAAGATCCATATTTTTATTCGATGCCATTAACGGGTTCATCACTGATGACACGAATTTCAATCGGTAGGCCAACTTGCCGATCACATCTCTATGTGATTCTTGTTCATCTTTCGATGGGCGTGTTCCGAGCTCAGGACTCTCCTGCCTGAACGTCAAAGACAACCAAGTGATCTTGCTGCGAGGTCTGACCTCACCCGCCTCATGCCCCTCGATTCGTTCGTGCTCATGTGTACATGGCGCACCCCGAAAAGATACGAATTTCAGACGGTGCTACACTTGGGTGAACACTAACTACTTTGATATTTTAAGTGAGAGATCACCCTAATAAAAAGCGACTACCGCGCAATCAAGAAGGGTGCATCATAAGGGATAAACATCTCAGGCAATTCATAATAGCATGATATGGTATAGCCCTTTCTGACGGAGAAGTATTTCATTTCTTCGTCTTCGGCATTCGCGTCGGTGTTCACCTTTGCGAAGATTGCCACCACCTTGTCAATGCACCAGATAATATTGCTATCTCTATAGCTAACAAAATAATGCATTACAACAAGGTTGACACGCAGGTCATTAAAGTGCAATCATATGGCTCCAGCCATCATGCCGAATCATGACACGCAGGTCATGTTAATCAAATTACATCATATAGTCATCTCATACATAATCGAATTAGTATGAGCACTGCTATACCACATCACATGCACATCCTGCAAAACCAAGTTAGACGCCTCTAATCGGTTTATGCAAAATTTATTTTACGTGGCTTCTAAGGTTTTGACTTAAACCGCAGCTACCAACATTTTATCATCAAGCATGATTATTCAGGTTGCTAGATTAACATCTCGGGGTGTATGAAACACGGGATAATTAAATCTCGAGCCCCATACTAAACTTCGTCATACGCATGACCCCCGTGCAGACCATATCTGCAATGCCCTTTCATCTGCGAATTTCATCTTTCTTTTGACTACGGCAGAACCCAAAGAACTGATAGCACTTCCATGATCAATCAGGATCACGGATTGCCAGAACTTTGTCAAATTCCACCATGCTGTCTCGAGATTGAGCAAACGCAAATTCTAGGGAAGCAACAAGAACCTCGGGTAATAGATTTCATCTGTCACCCGCATAAATAATTTTCAGCAATAGATCTCATCTACTACCTAATTATATTATGCAATACCCATACATCTCCATGTATTCTAGATCGAAACCTGCATCTACGCATAGCACGGCTCTTGATGCCACTGTACGGGAACGCAGTAGAAAACAAAAAAATTTCCGACCTACGCACCAGCCCAGGACCACTATGGAGACTGCATACAAGGTTTGATCTTTTTCGTTACCGACTCGTAGCGCAGCGGGAAGTAGAGTCGATGACGATCGGCGGTGCAGATCCCCGCAGCTAGGATTTACAACCTCCCAACCGCGAGGATGTATTCCCTCATCTGCTCCTCAGACAGCCCTCCGGGAGGCGGTCGAACAGCCCCCCAGACGGTGTCGCGGACAGCCCTTCGGGAGGACCTTCGAAACTCGAACGGTCACTCGGACAGCCCTTCGGGAGGACCTTCGAAACTCGGACGGTCACATGGACAGCCCTTCGGGAGGCACTCACGAACTAAGACCGAAACTACGATCTCTCTACAGAGTTGCACACATATGGTGTCATCTATCCGGCAGGGCTTCGCCGTCCAGAACTAGTTCCTGCCGGAACCCAGACAACCTTTCGGCTCTACGAAACTATTTCGCGGGGAGGGAGAGAGAAGCCAGATCATTGCATGGCACTTGTATGTGAGAAGGGATGAGGTTTGGGCTGCCCACTCCTCCTCTATTTATAAGAAAGCCAAGGGGTAGGGATGGCTCACAAAAACCCAAAATGCCCATGCAAATGTCACACATGAAGGGCATAATGGGGAGTGAAGTGGAGCTCCATGGAGCCCCACACATGTGGCCGGCCAACCCCCTTGGGGGACCCCCATGAGGAGCATGCTTGGCCCCCAAGCCCTTCTAGAAGCCTTTTGGAGATATCCCAAAAGGTGACTCACCATAAAATATCCCAAAAAGCACTTTCACTATTCACGACGACATTTTTCAGCGTCTGTTCGAACTGAAAATATTTATGTGGGCTTAGAACATTTCCAGTACCCACCAAAATTATTTTCAACGCGTTCCGAAACAATTCCGGTTTAGTGATTTTCATCTGCGAAAAGCATCTGAAGTGGCTCCGGCAGCTCCGGAACATTTCCGGTTTTTATCTCAGAAAATTCCAAAAAGCTTCCAGAATGATTCTGGCATCCTCCAAGAATTATCAGGCATGTGCCGAAACCAATTTGACTTAATGGTGTATCCCGAAACAACTTTTCGGTATCATCGAAACTTATCCGATGACCTCTCTTTGCGGTACGATTCCGCTGTCCGAAACTTTTCGGTGTCCGAAACTTTTTCGGTGATTTTCTTTCAGACTCCCTGTCTAGTATTCAGCAGATAGATGACCCTTAAGCGTGTGACCCTATAGGTTCGGTGAAGTATAGACATGACCTGGAACCCCTTCCGATCAATGATCAACATCGGAGCCGTGGACACCCATATTGAGCCCTATACCCACACGAATGAATATTCGAGTGAACCTCCAGTTGCAGTGAGCTATTCCTATTGCTTCGCGATATGTCACAAACACCCGAGGTGAGATTTATTGCATGCCCATGGACGAACAATTTGTCCACCGTGCAAGTTACCTCGTTACCGGTTTTGTTCTCTTTTCTCGTTTCCGTGTTCCGGCATCCCAGTGATCAAATCACAATGTGTCTGGCCAGACGATGATGGATACCGTAATACCGAGAGGGCCTGAGAATATCTCTCCATCGTCGGAGGAGCAAATCCCAATCTTGAGCTATCAAGTTACTTGACACACTTTTCCATGAACCCGTAAGCCGTCGTAATAGCCACCCATTTACGGATGACGTTTAACAAACCCCAAAGTTCATGAAGCAAGCATGAAGAAACTTGATACTCTCATGGTCTAAGGAATCATGCAAACGTTAACCATCTCTGTGTTATGTACCATTAATTTGTGACGAATGAATCTCTTAGCATAACATCATGCCGGGTCGATTGAACACAAATGTTCTCTTAACATTGTGCCCTCAAGGTTGCTGACATAGACATGCCCATGATCAGGAAAACATAACCATCATGCAACACTTGAGCTAGTCTTAGAGGCCAGACTAGGAATACATTTTACCGTTTATTATTCCACACGTGCATATGAGTCTTCCTCCGAGCCTCGTGGTTATTGCAGACTCGAGAACCATAACAGTTATAGCATGGAACATAAACATAATTATGAACTCGGAGATAAATAATATCATTTATTATTGCCTCTTGGGCATATCTCCTACAATATGCACATTAAACTTTTAAAACTTTCTTTTATATTCTAAATCACCGTTGGGCAGAATTAGAACAAAAGATCATCCTTCTACATTAATTCCATATCACCGTTAAGCAACTTTGCTAAGAAAATAATCATCATTATCAACTTTATTGCAGCGGAAAACTAACAATATACATTTCTCACTCTTTATCAAATGCTTTTGAAAATTTGTCACTTTGATACAAAACTTATCAGAGATTTGAACTTTTAACTATAAGACTCATTGAATTATAATATTGTCATCATCAACGTTGGTCAGAAAATAACAGTGCCATAATTAAACTTTAATCAAATATCTTTCTACTGTCATAGCAGAAGCTATCTGAATCTGATTTCACCCACAAGTGAAAAAACTTCTCTCAAAAACTGTTCTTCCAATTAAATTTTCCCGTTGGTTCCAATTTAATTGAAGGATAAAACTTTTACTTTGCAGCGAAAATTTACAATATTCTATTCATAAGAATTATATTTTTCTTTTAAAAGAGCACTTTTCTTTATTTTGCAGCGGAAAACATGAATAAAAAAATCATGGACTTTATATTCTTTATAGAAACTTTTATTTGACCGAATAAACAAAATCATGAACTTTTTAATTTTCTTTATAAAATTCATGGACTTTTCTTTTTCTGAAAATTTTCTATGTTCATTTTCAGAACCTTTTCTGTTTACTTTTTTCTTTTCAATTTTCTAAAACAAACTTTCTTTGGATTAAATTTGAATAGAAAATACTATCTGAAATTTGCCCAAAACTGGACAAATAACAAAAAAAAAGAAAACTTTCAGCGTAGTGGGGCTAAAAACCGGCCCACGGCATGCCGCGCCGCGCGAGCCGGCCACAGCCCAGCGCGCAGCAGCGCTCATCTCCTCTTTCGCCCTGAAAAGGCCCGGCGCGGGCGCCAGCCACTCTGGCCTGGTCCACGGGCCCAAAAACGCTTTCGGCCCAAAAGCCCAGGGCGGAGCTAGGGGTTTCTTTCTGGCCGTCGATCTAGATCGGATGGTCCAGAGCGATTTTCGCTTGGACAAAACTGTGGGGAGAGGAAGCCCCGACCGCAACCCTAGCCCATTCTGTTTCCCTTCTCGATCTCTCTTTCGTGACGGCGCGGAGCACGGGGCTGCGCCCCGGCCGCCCCGTCCGGCCGCCGGCGGCGGCTGCGGAAGCCACCGCGCCGGCGACGGCGTCTACTCTCACCGTGCCGCGCCGTGGCTACCCTTTTTCCTTCCCCTCTTCTTTCCTCTCGCGCGCGCCGCGTTCCCCGTCCACAGCAGCGCAGGAGCGGGTCGTACCTCGCCGTTCGCCGGCGATGGCGTCGTGCGGCCAGCGCACCGCATCGGGCTGCCGTCTCTTTCTCCTTCTCCATCCCGCCGCATCTGTGTGGGTGAGAGAGAGAGCCGCGAGCAAATCCCTCCTCTGATCCCTTGCGCGCGGCGGCGCCGGAGTGAGGGCGGGTTAGGGCGGCGACGACAACGGCAGGACGTCGATCTGCCACCGCGCAGGAGCCCCTCCCCTATCCTTTCTTTATCCATCCAGTCCGCCACCTTTGACAGAGAGAGACGCACATTGCGTCCTTCTCTGCTCTGCTTCGACGATGATGGCATTGTTGCCTTCCCTTCGCCGGTGACGCGTTTCCCTTAGCGGAAGCGCGCCGCCGTCGAACGGTGTGGCTGCTGTGCTCTTTGCCCCTTTCGGGGTAAGTTCTTCTTCCCGATCGCCTCGGCTTACCGATGCGCGATGGGATCGAGAGGAACGGCGCGGCCATAACAGCGGCGCAACTTTTTCGGTGATGCACTTTGCCCTGTCTAGGGTTCTTAGGGGGAAGGGAGGGATCTTTCTTTCTCTATGTATTCTTTGTACCGAAAGTCTTAGCCTAGCATGGCTCTGATACCATTGTTAGATCCATTGGATCGGAGTAGGCTAGTAATCCGGTAAACCTACCTTCTCCAGTGGTTGATGAACTCGAGCCGGAGGCCATCGTGGAGAGGGCGATGGTGGCGATGGGGGATGTGTGGGCAGTGGCAGCGGTGGAGCTTCCCATCGCTTCAGTGCCTCCCTCTGGATCGGATAGGGTTAGGAGTGGGGAACAGTGGCGGTGACGAACCTCGTACCCCGTGCCCTTGGTCCCCACCTCCTCTTTATAGCACTGTGCGACAGGGGCCCACCAGCCTTGCTTGGGCTGGACGCCCCCGATCAGGGCGTGGGTCAAGGGCCCAATGAGCCGTTGGGCCCATTGGTGGAGAGATCAACCTAAGAATCTTTTCATTGTTGAAGCTGTGAGTCTTCTCCAACCTCAAGACTTCATGCTTCATCAAGTCGCTTTGTGCGCCTTTCTACGGGTATATAAAAGGAAAAACATGTGAATGACGACTCCCTTTGATTTCTTGGGCATGAATGCATATTTGCATTTCCTATATCTTTCACCCGTAGTGTCCTTTCTCTTCCTTGTGCTGTTTTGTTTTTCAAACACTGGCTCCATTATCGTGGCCTGTCTGTCTTACAATGTTTTTAAATTATATCTAGATATTCACATATTTATGCGGCACTAGTAAACATTTTCGGTGCAGCGTCAAATGTTGTGTGCTAAGATGCACTAGGAAACAAATAGCTTTTCACCATTGGCGCGGAGAATGCATCCTAAGATAGCCCGTCTGACAATATAATTTGGTTTTTGTTCACGTGGGAGAAGTTTTAAGCCTTCATATTAGGCATTTTTTTCTAGTCATATGATCATCAGAAGACTCATGATTTCTTACTTATATTCATATTTTTTTAAAGGCTACTATTTCTATTATTATTTTTTGCGGGAAAAGGCTAGCATTTCTAGGTTGTGAGATGCAGAAATGTATTGCATTCCTAAGCTAAGTTCTTTTTTTTCCTTTGTTGTGTAATGCCTAATTAGACATTGATTGTGTTTTCCCCTTGATTTTGTTTGGTTACGAGCTTCTTGGTGTTGGTAATGGCTAATGACAAACAACGTGCTAGCATCCATTTCTAGGTTGTGAGATGCAGAAATGTATTGCATTCCTAAGCTAAGTTCTTTTTTTCCTTTGTTGTGTAATGCCTAATTAGACATTGATTGTGTTTTCCCCTTGATTTTGTTTGGTTACGAGCTTCTTGGTGTTGGTAATGGCTAATGACAAACAACGTGCTAGCATCCTTATGCAATTCTTCTGTCATGGTGGTATGTTTCGAGTGCAAAACTTCAATTTGATGAAGATGCCAATTAGAATCACATGTTTGCACATCCACAGCTTGCATGGCAGACCATAAAACAAGAAAGATGAAAATGATGTACTGTTGAGAAACGTTGCATGGAAAACAAAAAAATTCTATGCACACGCAAGATCTATCAAGGAGATGCATAGCAATGAGGGGAGAGTATGTCTATGTACCCTCGTAGACGGTAAGCGGAAGTGTTTCATAACGCAGTTGATGTAGTCGAATTTCTTCGCGCTTCAACTGATCAAGTACCGAACGCACGGCACCTCCGCGTTCTGCACACGTTCAGCTCGGTGACGTCCCTCGCCTTCTTGATCCAGCAAGATGACGAGGTAGTAGATGAGTTCCATCAGCACGACGGCATGGTGACGGTGATGATGAAGTGATCTTCGCAGAGCTTCGCCTAAGCACTACGAAAATATGACCGGGGGTGTAAACGGTGGAGGGGGCGCCGCACACGGCTAGCACTACAAAAAAAGACACATCCGTGACATTTTGGGCCGAACGAATTTTTTTCCTGTCATACATATGATACTTCTATGACGATAATTGTGACAAAACCCGGTATCATCATAGATGTGGTGGGCTCCTACTTCTATGACAAAAAATCATGACAGAAAATGGGCTTTTCGTCCTGGGCGGGCCGGAGATGCAGCTGCATGAGATTCTTTGGGCCGTCCATGACAGAAAAAACCGTGGTAGAAGCGAGTGGGAGGAAAATTTCGGGGAGTTCCCGGTTATGGTGGGAGGTCGGGGGCCGAGCGATGCGCGTTTCTCTCGTACACGTACGCGCGTGTGTGCGAGGCGTTGGCTCTAACTGAACCCGAGCGAGGCGTTGGGCTCTAACTGAAACCGAGAGATTGCACTGCAGGCTACGCGTTACTGAACCCGAGCGATCGATCGATGGCTGTTAACTGAACCCGATCGAGCGATTCCTTCGCTACTGCTGCTAACTGAAGCCGATCGATTGGATGAACAGTGAGCGTTGCGGGGGGGGGGGGGGGGGGGTGGATGAACAGTGAGCGGTGGCGTTGCCTCTGGATGAATAGGACCCCGTGGTGTGGTGGAGGGCTGGATGAACAGTAGACGGTGGAGGGGTGCCCGTGGAGGGGTGGTTGAACAGGACCCCGTGGTGTGGAGGGCTGGATGAACAGTAGACGGTGGAGGGGTGCCTGTGGAGGGGTGGTTGAACAGTAGCCGGTGGAGTAGCGCGCGGTGGAGGCTCGATGAACAGGAGCCCGTGGAGGCTGGAGGAGGTCGACGGTAGCCCGTGGAGGCTGGAGGAGGTCGACGGTGGAGATGAACAGTATCCCGTGGAGTCCCGTTTTGCGGTACGCCACACCCCTCCTGATGAACAGGACCCCCGTTTCGACCGTAGGAGGTCCGTTTCGTCCGTTTTGCGGTACACCACACCCCTCCCGATCAACAGGACCCCCGTTTCGACCGTAGGAGGTCCGTTTCGTCCGTTTTGCGGTACGCCACACCCCTCCCGATCAACAGGACCCCCGTTTCGACCGTAGGAGGTCCGTTTCGTCCGTTTTGCGGTACGCCACACCCCTCCCGATCAACAGGACCCCCGTTTCGACCGTAGGAGGTCCGTTTCCTCCGTTTTGCGGTACGCCACACCCCTCCCGATCAACAGGACCCCGTTCCGAACGTAGGAGGTCCGTTTCCTCTGTTCTGCGGTACGCCAGGCCTCATTTCCATCGCCTGTTCCGCCAAGCCCTCCCGATGAACACGACCACGCATTCCGTTCCGACCCAGCCGGTTGGCTCCCTCCCGTTCCGTTGCCTCCCGATGAACACGACGCATTCCGTTGCCTCCCGATGAACACGACGCATTCCGTTGCCTCCCCATGAACACAACGCATTCCGTTGCCTCTCCATGAACACGACGCATTTCGTTGCCTCCCCATGAACACGACGACGACGCTGTTTCTCCGTTTCGACCCAGCCATGTACACGAGCCCTAGCCGTACGTATGCGCGAGTAGGCGTTCGAGACCCTGCCCGTATGTACACATACGTGGCCGTATTTTCTTTCTTGCACCCTGGCCGCTGTACGTACGTGTACATGCTACGTGCACGCCTCTACTACGACACGTGCGCGCCTCTACATCGACCAGTATGTACGTACACGTTCGCGACCAGAATGACAACGCTACGTACGCTTCGACCAGGTGGGTCCCGACTGTCAGGCACTTCCTTGCCTGCGAAGATGTAGCTGGTGGGTCCCAGCAGTCAAGGGGCGGATCATTTTGTTTTTTTTGCTCGGACGCACTTCCTTGCGTGCGAAGGTGTAGCTGCTGGGTCCCAGCAGTCAGGGGGGCGAATCGTTTTTTTTGCCCGGACGCACTTCCTTGCGTGCGAAGGTGTAGCTGGTGGGTCCCAGCAGTCGGGGGGCGAATCGTTTTTTTTCGGACGCACTTCCTTGCGTGCGAAGATATAGCTGGTGGGTCCTAGCAGTCAGGAGGGCGAATCGTTTTTTTCCCGGACGCACTTCCTTGCGTGCGAAGATGTAGCTCGTGGGTCCCAACAGTTAGGGGGCGAATCATTTTTTTCGCGAAATACGGTGGCCCGTCCGGTGGGTCCCCGCTGTCAGGTGGAGGAATAATTATTTTGCGCGTAATAAGGAGGCACTTCCTTGCGGCTGCCGTGGACCCAGCTGTCAGCCTCTCCACGTACAGTCCACGTCCGATGGAAGTCGTTCCTTGACCACATTGACCACGCCGCGCCGAGAGCACCAGGGCGGTGGACGACGGCGAGGCCTAGGAAGGGGATGGCGCGGAGCCGGGGAAGACGCGATAGTGGATGCACACGCAGAGAGGAGTACGACGGTTCACTGGTTCGGCTGCGCTGCCGTCGCCGCAGAACAACAGGGGGTGTGGGTGAGTGGAGGGATGGCCTGGCCAGCGGTGGGAGTAGTAGGGGGCGGTGAGGCCTCCACGGCAGCACAGCCGGCCACGGGAGGCAGGAGCAGGCGGCACGATCGGCGCTGCTTTGGGCGGCTGGAGCAAGAAGACCAGAGGTTGAAGAAGCACGACGGCCGTTGGATGGACATTGTACGGTCATTGCAGCTAGAATCGTTTATATTGACTAAGTTGACAAAGCCCTTGGTACGTCAACTTAGTAGGCCCACAGGTCAGCTTCCGAAACGGTGCGCCCCAGATGTCAGGGGAAGGAATCATTTTTTGGGCGGGTGAAGCTAGAATATCCGAGATTGAAGAAGAAGCACGACATCCGTTGGATGTACATCCAACAGCCACTACTGCTAGAACCGTGTGTTGACTATAAGTTGACAAAGCCTTGCATACGCGCCAACTCTATTTTTTAGGGGACGCGTCAACTTAGTAAGGCCAGAAGTGTGTGGCAGAGAACTTATAGCCCATTTGAGATTTGCAAGAATGTGTAGCCTATTTTTGAATTCTAATGGAATTTACCACAGCCCATTTACAGTTTGTTAAAAGTACAACCCATTTCAACCAACCGTTCAAAACAGAATTCAATAAAATTTCCCACATTTTGATGGGATCCGAAATATTTTTATCCCGAAATTTCTAGTCAGATTAAATACAATTTCAATATAAATTTATATTACGTAAAAATCCAACGAAACATTGCGCTCGCAACAATTAATGAAATTAAAATTTTCAATATCCAAAAATAATATTTTATAAAGTAATCACATGTTTGGTGCATTTTTTTATAGTTACTGCCCAGTTTTTATAATTACATCCCATTTATTATTTGTTAAAGCCCATTTTCTTGTTAAGCCTAATGCATCCCTCGTAGGAAAGATTTGCAGCCCAGCGGGGCGGAGAATAACAACTTGACCTTGCCTGGGTATTCCTAAAAAAAAAGTATAGCTGGGCTAGCCATTTTCAGCTTGAAAAAAATTAATATCTGGGTCTACTATGAGTTTCATGTTGGGTGGGAAACAAACAGTAAAGAAGCCATTATCTGTATTTTTTAACTGAAGCCATTATCTGCCTGCTATTATTGGTTTTGGGTCTATCCACAGGTTGCTACCATCACTCTGGATTTCTGCATGCACTCCTTACATAATCTCACTATGTTTTATTCCTATGCATGACAGTTATTGTAAACAATGGAACTGAACATGTAGAGCAAAAGAGATGAGCCTTGCGTGGCAATAAAATTTCATGCAAACGTCGCTCCATGGTAGGCGCAAAGGCAGCCCCCCCTCCATGCATTTTGGATTGTAATTGAGAGGAAGATATCTGTTCTGAGGGGGATTCAAAAGGAGAAGACAACTCCTATTTACCCCCTGAGGTCTTCGCTCTAACTTGGCATGCCGATGTTGGTTATATCATGCATATGGTGTCTTGCATTGCTTACTTTATACATCAAATATGTCATCTGCTTAGTTTAGACATCCTTTGTGCGAATGCCATATGTTTAGTTTATTCATCGTTTATGTGAATTATGCAACGCCATCTTGTTTAGCCAGGCATCATATAT
This sequence comes from Triticum aestivum, assembly GCF_018294505.1. Classification (NCBI taxonomy): domain Eukaryota; kingdom Viridiplantae; phylum Streptophyta; class Magnoliopsida; order Poales; family Poaceae; genus Triticum; species Triticum aestivum. The sequence goes on along the minus strand of NC_057811.1, from coordinate 42,639,060 downwards.
GTGAATTTTGCAATGCCATCCTGCTTCGCCAGTCATCTTATATGTAAATTATATCAGGCCATCTTTTTTTTTCGTTACATATTACATTTGTCAACAATGTTAGTACATTCAACTGCTCTTCGTGTGCATGAGCCATTTGACACGGTGATGGCAAATTCTGGAGTGAAAACAAGGTCTTCAGAGAAGACTATGCTATCTGACGAAGCGCATATCTCGCTGGTTACGGATAGCTCCTCAGAGGAGGATTCAGAGATAGATGACCAGTCCTATTCCCCCCGAGGTGTATGCTCTAACTTGGCAGGGTTATGTTGCTCATATCGTGCGTATGGTGTCTCGCATTGCTATGTCATTTGATTAGTTTAGACATGCTTTGTGTGAATGCCACCTGTTCAGTGTCTAATTACCATATATGTGAATTATGCATTGCCATCTTCTTGCAAGACATTATATATGTGAATTATACAATGCTATCTTGTTGCAAAGGCATTATATATGTGAATTATGCAATGCCATGCTGTTTAGCCAATCATCATGTATGTGAATTATATCATGCTATCATTTTTTTGTATTACGTGTTCCATTTGTCGACAACGTTTGTATATTCAACTACTCTTCCTGTGCATCAGCCATTTGAAGCGGTGATGGAAGTATCTGGAGTGAAAACAAGGTATTCAGAGCAGACAATGCTACCTGCTGAAGCAGACATCTTGCTGGTTACAGAGAGCTCCTCAGAGGAGGATTCAGAGACTGATGACCAGTCCTATTTCCCCCCTGAGGTCTATGCTCAAACTTGGCAGGGTTATATTACCCATGTCATGCATGTTGTCTTGCATTGCTTAGTTTTTACATCATATATGGATTGCCATCTGCTTACTTGCTTACTATATAAATCATATATTTGAATTATATCATGCCATCATGTTTACATAGTACATACACATCATCTATCTGAATTATGGCATGGCAACCCATTTAATAAAGACATCATATAGTTATATCATCTCATCCTGTTTAGTGTTTACAGTCATCATATTTTGAATTATGGCATTCTATCCGTGAATGTATGTGAATTATGGCATGCCAACCTATTTAATAAACACATTATATAGTTATGTCATGTCATCCTGTTTACATAGTCTCATATTTTGAACTATGTCTTTCCATCTTTTTTAGTTAGCCATCATAATGTGAAATTGTGTCATGCTATCCTGTTTAGTTAGCCATCATATATGTGAAATTGTGTCATGCTATCCTGTTTGGTTAGACAACATAAATATGAATTATTTCATGCCCTCTTTTATTCCCCACTATCCATTGCACCTGTCTATCATACAATGTCTATACTTTCAATTACTTTTCTTGTTTATCAGCCATTTGAATTGGAGAGCGTGATGGCAGTATCTAAGGGAGTAACAACACGGTCTTCAGAAAAGATAGTGCTACCAGTTGATGCAGATAGAACCACGGTTGTACTTGCCCAAGGACCAGATCCACCACACATAACCCAGACTCTCGCAGATTGTACCCCTACCCAGTTGGACAGAGAACCAGCTACACCCCTTCTAACCCCAACCCCGGCAGATAGTAACCCAGTTCCAGTTGACACAGCACCGTCTCCACCACAGAGCACCCAAACACGAGCAGTTAGTAAGGGAACTGCAGTGCCCAAAGCACGAGGACCACCACTCCGAATCCCAACTCAACGCTTAAAGGAGAAGAAGATTTGTTCTCAGGTCAGGTTCTGTAGCTATGGTTCATACTCCTTTGCTCTTGCATTACTGTATTTACTCATACCAACTATTTTCAAATTTGAAGGATGGAATTGAAACTCCAATGGCGCAACAGGTATGTTTTAAACCTGTTTCTTTAACTGGTTTGCTGTTGTAACCTGCTCTATGTTGATTTCAGTTTCAATTGAATAAACAGTTATGTTCTCATGTCATGCACATTACAAGTGTTGTTATTGCTCTATAGTTACCCACACTTATATTCTGTCTATTCTGCTTTGTCTTGAACAAATATTATTTGAACTGTGTCTCTATCTTGATTTGGCAACAAAAACTAGAATGATATAGACCATAAAGTGACCATGGTACATAGATATATGTTTGTTTCATGCTGTTATCCTGTCCACTTTACTACTGAACTCATTTACCAAAATGAGTTTCATATACAACATGGTAAACATGTGATGTGTCTGCTTGTTTCTCTTTTAGAATGCGGACAAAATATTGGAGAACAGTACCGCGTTATCCAATGGTAAAGGAAGTAATGCAGATAAGGTTCAAGATAGTGAGACATCCCTGTTGGTCTCCAAGAAAGCTGATAAAAACTATCTTGACGACAGTGAGGGAACCCAAAAGTCCTGTCTTGATGTAGTGTTCGAGTTACTGGCCACTACTGCTGGCACAAGCTCTTCGAACTCGCTGCCTGAATCAGTTCGTCTTCTTGAGTCTCAACTTCAAGTTGAAAGACATCGATCAGATGTGCTGCGACAGGAAGCTGAAGGACTGAGGAAGTCCCTGCAGAATTCAGATGCATATTTTCTGGTGCAACAGCAAGCGCTGGAGGATTTAAGCGCCAAACAAGAGAAAGTTAATAAGCTTGCTAAGCATCTTGCCAGCATTATGGGTACCCAGGATATTGTTTCTTGAGATCTTCTGAAGTGGTTTCAGTTCTGGATTTGTTTTGCTGCGGCGTTTATTTGCGCTGGTCGCCAACTTTGACAACCAGTGTATATGATATGCTGCTTTGTTCCCTATATTTGCACTGGTGGCGAACTTTGATGCCCAGTGGATGTAATATGTGTAATAGCCGTGATAGCCTAGCGTTAGTTGCTTGCTTATTTATTTCCTTGTTGTCTTGTTTATTTGTTTGCTTGTAGTCATTGCAGTTCTTTTTCCGCGGTTAGCTAGTGGCTGCAATAACCTATTTTTTAAAACTAGGCCACAATAACCATGGGCTAATATTTACTGTAGTGACACTGGGCCTCCTACTGGCCGTAGAAACAGTGGGCCTTCTACGGGCCGTAGAAACAATGGGCCTTCTACGGGCCGTAGAAACAATGGGCCTTCTGCGGGCCGTATCATCAATGGGCCTTATACGGGCCGTATGATCGATTGGCCAAACATGGGCCAAACAGACCGCATTATGGCCGTAAACGGGCTAGAGTTGGAATCGTCCGTTCATGGGCCGACCATAACGGGCCATCGTTAATAGGCCGTATTTGGTGATGCTATGAAAATGGCCCAACAGACTAACGGTCCACAAACGGGCCGACTGTAACGACGGGCTGAATTTGGCCCACAAGCAGAAAATGACAGTAACGGGCCGTAAGTAACCGAATGCTGCAAATGAGCCCAAGAATAAATGGGCCCTCAGAAGGCCGAAAGTTAACTTGGGCTGGAAACGGCCCAACGGAATAACGGGCCGTTAATGGGTATAAAGTGATACACTGTTCATTACGGGCCAGTTTCACCACGGGCCGTTAATGGGTGTAAAGTAATACACTGTTCATTACGGGCCAGTTTCAGCACGGGCCGCTAATGGGCCAAGAGTTACAAAGGGCCTCATATGGGCCGAAAGACGTCATGGGCTATACATGGGCCAGAAGTGAAAACGGGCTGGAATCATATTGGATGGCCCAGATGACGCTACTGGGCCTAATTCGGATAGGGCGTAACGGGCCTTGGGTTAGCGGGCTGTAAATGGGCTATATGCGAACAGGCCGTTAACAGGCTTTCCATGGGCCGGCCCGCCAGCTTTTGACCAAGTCAAACGGGCCGGCCTTTTCACAGGAATGGGCCACTGTTGGGCCGTGCCACGTGTCGACGTATCATAGGCGCCTTCTGTCCAGTGAGTGGATGACATCTGTCCCAACGATGAGCCGACACGTGTTTCCTCTATCCAATGATGATTTTACACGTGGAAAATCCCCATTGGTCGGGGCTGTTAACGGGTTATCGGATCCAAAACCCGACCCAATAGCTTAATGGCGTTCCGTTACGGTGGATGCCACGTGTCGGTCACCCTTGACGAAAGCACTTCTGTGACGCGCGATTTATCGTCATGGAAGTGGACACTTCCGTGATGATAATTCTGGTAATGTCATGGAACACTTCTATGACAGCACATGTATGACTATCTTGATTCTGTCGTAAATTTGTCATGGATGTACATGCATGACAAAAAACGCGACCTACTGTGACAAACACGTGTCATCACGGAAGTGTATTTTTTTTGTAGTGTAGGCAATTGTCTGAGGGGTGCTAGGCCCCCCCATATATATATAGGAAATATGCCCTAGAGGCAATAATAAAGTTGGTATTTTATATTTCCTTATTGATGATAAAGGTTTATTATTCATGCTAGAATTGTATTGATCGGAAACTTAAATACATGTGTGAATACATAAATAAATACCGTGTCCCTAGTAAGCCTCTACTAGACTAGCTCGTTCATCAAAGATGGCTAAGGGTTCCTAACCATGGACATGTGTTCTCATCTGATAATGGGATCACATCATTAGGAGAATGATGTGATGGACAAGACCCATCCGTTAGCTTAGCATAATGATCGTTCAGTTTTATTGCTATTGCTTTCTTCATGTCAAATACATATTCCTTCGACTATGAGATTATGCAACTCCTGGATACCGGAGGAATACCTTGTGTTCTATCAAACGTCACAACGTAACTGGGCGATCATAAAGATGCTCTACAGGTATCTCCGAAGGTGTTTGTTGAGTTGGGCATAGATCGAGATTAGGATTTGTCACTCCGAGTATTGGAGAGGCATCTCTGGGCCCTCTCGGTAATACACATCATAAGCTTGCAAGCAAATGACTAAGGAGTTGGTCACGGGGTGATGTATTACGGAACGATTAAAGAGACTTGCCGGTAACGAGATTGAACTAAGTATAGAGATACCGACGATCGAATCTCGGGCAAGTAACATACCGATGGACAAAGGGAATTACGTATGTTGTCATAACGTTCGACCGATAAAGATCTTCGTAGAATATGTAGGAGCCAATATGGGCATCTAGGTTCCGTTATTGGTTATTGATCGGAGAGGTGTCTTGGTCATGTCTACATAGTTCTCGAACCCGTAGGGTCCGCACGCTTAACGTTCGTTGACGATATAGTATTATATCAGTTACGTGATTTGGTGGCTGAATGTTGTTCGGAGTCCCGGATGAGATCACGGACATGAAGACGAGTCTCGAAATGGTTGGGAGGTAAAGATTGATATATAGGACGATGGTATTCGGACACCGGAAGTGTTTCGGAGGGTACTAGGTACTTATCGGGTCATCGGAAAGGAGTTTCGGGCACCCCCGGCAAAGATATGGGCCTTATGGGCCAAGTGAGGGAACACACCAGCCTACAAGGGGCTGGTTCGCCCCTATAGTGGTCGGCCCTATGAGGAGGATAAGGAAATAGGGGAGGGAAAGGAAAGTGTGGAGCAGGACTCCCCCATCCTTCCCTCTCCCCCCTCTTTCCTTCCACCTTGTTGATACAAGGAAAGGGGAGGGGGGCGCAGGGCAAGGCAGGGGTCCTAGGGGCCGGCGACCAGCCCTAGGGCGCGCCTGGCTGCCTCGCCTCCCATGGGGAGGGGGCACCACACAAGGACACACAATATTGTCTTAGCAGTGTGCGGCGCCCCCGTCCACCGTTTACTCCCTCGGTCATATTTTCGTACTGCTTAGGCCAAGCCCTACGGAGATCACATCACAACACTACAAAAAAAGACACATCCGTGACATTTTGGGCCAAACGAAATTTTTTTCTGTCATACATATGATACTTCTATGACGATAATTGTGACAAAACCCGTTATCATCATAGATGTGGTGGGCTCCTACTTCTATGATAAAAAATCATGACAGAAAATGGGCTTTTCGTCCTGGGCGGGCCGGAGGCGCAGCTGCATGACATTCTTTGGGCCGTCCATGACAGAAAAAACCGTGGTAGAAGCGAGGGGGAGGAAAATTTCGGGGAGTTCCCGGTTACGGTGGGAGGTCGGGGGCCGAGCGATGCACGTTTCTCTCGTACACGTACGCGCGTGTGTGCGAGGCGTTGGCTCTAACTGAACCCGAGCGAGGCGTTGGTCTCTAACTGAAACCGAGCGATTGCACTGCAGGCTACGCGTTACTGAACCCGAGCGATCGATCGATGGCTGTTAACTGAACCCGATCGAGCGATTCCTTCGCTACTGCTGCTAACTGAAGCCGATCGATTGGATGAACAGTGAGCGTTGCCGGGGGGGCGGGGGGGGGTTGGATGAACAGTGAGTGGTGGCGTTGCCTCTGGATGAATAGGACCCGGTGGTGTGGTGGAGGGCTGGATGAACAGTAGACGGTGGAGGGGTGGTTGAACAGGACCCTGTGGTGTGGAGGGCTGGATGAACAGTAGACGGTGGAGGGGTGCCCGTGGAGGGGTGGTTGAACAGTAGCCGGTGGAGTAGCGCGCGGTGGAGGCTGGATGAACAGGAGCCCGTGGGGGCTGGAGGAGTTCAACGGTAGCCCGTGGAGGCTGGAGGAGGTCGACGGTGGAGATGAACAGTATCCCGTGGAGTCCCGTTTTGCGGTACGCCACACCCCTCCCGATGAACAGGACCCCCGTTTCGACCGTAGGAGGTCCGTTTCGTCCGTTTTGTGGTACGCCACACCCCTCCCGATCAACAGGACCCCCGTTTCGACCGTAGGAGGTTCGTTTCGTCCGTTTTGCGGTACGCCACACCCCTCCCGATCAATAGGACCCCCGTTTCGACCGTAGGAGGTACGTTTCGTCCGTTTTGCGGTACGCCACACCCCTCCCGATCAACAGGACCCCCGTTTCGACCGTAGGAGGTCCGTTTCCTCTCTTTTGCGGTACGCCACACCCCTCCCGATCAACAGGACCCCGTTCCGAACGTAGGAGGTCCGTTTCCTCCGTTTTGCGGTACGCCAGGCCTCGTTTCCGTCGCCTGTTCCGTCCAAGCCCTCACGATGAACACGACCACGCATTCCGTTCCGACCCAGCCGGTTGGCTCCCACGCGTTCCGTTGCCTCCCGATGAACACGACGCATTCCGTTGCCTCCCCATGAACACGATGCATTCCGTTGCCTCCCCATGAACACGACGACGACGCTGTTTCTCCGTTCCGACCCAGCCATGTACACGAGTCCTGGCCGTACGTATGCGCGAGTAGGCGTTCGAGACCCCGCCCGTATGTACACATACGTGGCCGTATTTTCTTTCTTGCTCCCTGGCCGTTGTACGTACGTGTACATGCTACGTGCGCGCCTCTACTACGACACGTACGTGCCTCTACTACGACACGTGCGCGCCTCTACATCCACCAGTATATATGTACGTACACGTTCGCGACCAGAATGACAATGCTACGTACGCTTCGACCAGGTGGGTCCTGACTGTCAGGCACTTCCTTGCGTGCGAAGATGTAGCTGGTGGGTCCCCGCAGTCAGGGGGGCGAATCGTTTTTTTTGCCCGGACGCACTTCCTTGCTTGCGAAGATGTAGCTGGTGGGTCCCAGCAGTCAGGGGGGCGAATCGTTTTTTTGCCCGGACGCACTTCCTTGCGTGCGAAGATGTAGCTGGTGGGTCCTAGCAGTCAGGGGGAATTTTTTTTTTCGTGAAATATGGTGGCCCGTCCGGTGGGTCCCCGCTGTCAGGTGGAGGAATCATTATTTTGCGCGTAATAAGGAGGCACTTTCTTGCTGCGGCCGTGGACCCAGCTGTCAACCTCTCCACGTACAGTCCACGTCCGATGGAAGTCGTTCCTTGGCCACGTTGACCAGGCCGCGCCGAGAGCACCACGGCGGTGGACGACGGTGAGGACTAGGAAGGGGACGACTCGGAGCCGGGGAAGACACAGCAGTGGATGCCCACGCGAAGAGGAGTACGAGGGTTCATTGGTTCGGCTGCGGTGTGAGGCTGCTATCGCCGCAGAATAACAGGGGGTGTGGGTGAGTAGAGGGATGGCCTGGCCAGCGGTGGGAGTAGTAGGGGGCGGTGAGGCCTCCGCGGCATCACAGCCGGCCACGGGAGGCAGGAGCACGCGGCACGACCGGCGCTGGTTAGGGCGGCTGGAGCAAGAAGACCAGAGGTTGAAGAAGCACTACGGCCGTTGGATGAACATCGTACGGTAACAGGAGCTAGAATCGTTCATATTGACTAAGTTGACAAAGCCCTCCGTCCCCGTCAACTTGGTAGGCCCACAAGTCAGCCTCCCACTATGCTGGGTTCCAGCTGGCAGGGGGAGTATTCATTTTTTTGTGCGTAATAAGGAGGCACTTCCTTGCATGCGAAGATAGCTGGTGGGTCCGACATGTCAGCGGGGGGCACGTTATTTTTGCGAAATACAGAGGCCCTTCCGATGGGTCCCAGATGTCAGGTGGAGGAATAATTATTTTGCGCGTAATAAGGAGGCATTTCCTTGTGTGCGGCCGTGGACCCAGCTGTCAGCCTCTCCACGCACAGTCTACTTCCGATGGTGTCGTTTGTTGACCACGTTGACCACGCCGCGCCGAGCGCATCCAAGGTGGTGGACGAAGGCGAGGCCCCGGACAGCAACGAGCCAGAGATGGGAAGACGCGGGAGTAGAGTCGTAGACGGAGAGGTGTACGAGGGTTAACTGGTTCTAGTGCGGTGTGGTTCGGCAGTCGGCGGAGAAGAACAGGAGGTGTGGAGGGGTGGAGGGATGGCCTGGCCAACGTGGAGTAGCGCTTCATAGAGAAGCGTGCTAAGTAGAGCTGCTAGCAGCAGGAGGCGGGAGGTGGTCCCGGCGGCGCTGGAGGAAGAAGACGAGAGATTGAAGATGGATGCCGGTCGTTGGATGTAAATACAATGGCTAACATGTCAGAATCATTTGTTGGCTAAATTGACAACGACTTGCGTTGGCTTCGACCTATTGGCCCACATTTCAGCCTCAAAAAATGTGGCACGTATTGAAGCCATTTTTTCAGAATTTACAGTCTTTTTTTTGCGCGGTAGAATTTACAGTCAATTTGATCTTTTTTTTTGAATTACGGCCATTAGCTGGGCTGGGTGAACAAATAATGTAGCGTCCATGCGGCCCATTTATTTTATTTCCTAAAAAATTACAGGCCATTTGCACTTTCTCGAAATACATGATTTTGCTGGGCTGATTCTAATTATAATGTTGGGTTGGGCCAGCAATGTTATCAAAAAATAAAAAGGGGCTGGGCATTTTGTTATAAATATATTTAAATAATATGTGATATTATTTCATTCATCCTTAAATCTTACCAAGCTTTTGTACACAATCACTAGGATTTTCGTGCCAAAACAATCCAGGATTTTATTTGTTAAGAAGTTATTTTTATAAGTTAATAAGATGTGGGATATTGTTTTCTTACATATGTAAGTATCTGTTAAATATATGATGACAATAAAAATAATATATAATAACATATAAAATAATTTAAATATATATAATATAGTTAGAAGGGAAACATAAGTTGGACCCGGCGTTCCTATTCTTATATAGAAAAATAGAACAGACCTCTGCGTTTTCTTCAAAAAAATACATAAATTGGGCTGCCAAAAATAAAACCTCGGATGGGAGGTCCATAGGCCGGTCGATACATGACGGCCCTATGAAAATACAAACAGGCCTATGGACCTCCCATCCGAGGTCGTGGGCTGCGTATGTTAAAAATGAAAGCCTAGACGGGGCAGCCCAAAACCACGTCCAACACTTGCCAAAACTTCGTCCCTCGTTTTCTTTGTGTTTCGCACACTCGACATTGTGTGGGAATTTTGACTGTGCATCATATGAAGATGTGCTATGCATGAATGTTGATCAGCATGATGTTAACTGGCTGGTAGTTCCATTTTCGACCATGAATAAAACTTCCAACATGATGTTAACCCTGTTTGAAAAGGCCGTGTTAATATAAATGCTCTGCCTCTGAAAGTTGCAGTTTCTTATCTGAAATTGAACTTGCAGTTTCTTATCTGAAACTGAAACTTGCAGTTTCTTCTCTGAGAATCGCATTGTCTACACTTTTATACTCCTATGAAACTACGTTTTTTAAGTGCTAAAAATAGATCTCTAGAATTCATAAAATACTTCATATGCTCAATACTGCAAATCTGAAATTCAAAAGACATTCATATCTGAAAGTACTCTCAAAATACACAACACAAAACACAATTCACAACCTGCAAATACTGACAACCCTAAGCTCCTCTTGACAATTCACAACCTGCTCGACTATTGGGCTGGGGGGCAGCCCCCTCCTATTCCTCGGCGGCAGACAGCCGCCCCGTGAGACGATGTGAACGGCGAGGCAGACGATGGCGGGGAAGCGTCGTCGGGCCAACTACTTTTCTCCTCTCGCAGTTGGGTTCGGTCGACGAAGACTCCACCGGCTCGCTCTGGCAGGACACCCTCACAAACGGCACCCTGTAGATGCTCGATCCTTCAATCTCTGGTGGATGCTCCATCTGGGATCGATACTCCCACCACCGCTCCCTCACGATCGGATTCGGTGAATCTGTTTGCTCCATGGCCCAGAGGAGCAGCTCTATGTACTCTGGCGCGACTCCCTCCGGGAGTATCGCCGCCTTTTCGCTCTGTTGCAGATATTTGGCCATGGATGTCGCCGTCGCCGCTAGTTGGTCCTTGTTGTCAAACCAAGACTGTATCTCCAACATCCTAGCTAGCTTCACAGGGTCGCCGTCTGCGATCCTCACGTATCGGTTGTACTCCTCCATCGATCTACTTCTCCACAGCACCTTCACTCGCCGGCGGTGGTTTTTGAATGGAAGAGGAGAGGAGCCACACTGGTTTTGGATTAGAACGGGAGAGGAGCGACGCTGGTTTTGGACTGGAACAGGAGAGGAGGGGCGGTGGTTTTGAAATGGAAGAGGAGAGGAGCGGCGCTGCATTTAGATTGGAACAGGAGAGGAGCAGCGGTGGTTAAGAGGAGAAGAGCGGAAGAGCGGCGCTGGTCTTGGAAGTATTTTTTTGTTGTTTTGCGTATTTTGGGTCAAAGTTTGACCACGTACTGTATTTGACAAGCAAAATGTGAATGCATGTCACCAAAAATTGTATCGTTTGGTTCGTATCTGAATGTACTTTCAAATTATATTATTTTTGCAATGTATAACATATATTTTATGTGCGAAAATCCTGGTCAATTATGACCCAGAATAAAAGGGAGACTAGTTAATGTGGGGTGGCTTTCTTAATTGAAGGGTAAATTTATTTTGATTTTGATCCAGTCACAGCGCGCCGGCCCTCTCGTCCAATCCTAAATCGCTGTCGCACGCTCCTCTCCCTCTTCTCCATTGCAAAACCACCTCCTCTCCTCTCCATCATCTCCATTCCAAAACCACCGTCTCGCCTCTCCCTCTTCTGATCTTCTCCATTGCAAAACCACCTCCTCTCCTCTCCATCATCTCCATTCCAAAACCACCGTCTCGCCGCTCCCTCTTCTGATCTTCTCCATTGCAAAACCACCTCCTCTCCTTTCCATCATCTCCATTCCAAAACCACTGTCTCGCCTCTCCCTCTTCTCTATTGCAAGACCACTGTCTCTCCTCCCATCTTCCAAAGCTAGCACCAGACCACTCAGAAGGACATCTATGGAGAGGATGCAGCAGCGAATCAGGCAGATCGCCGGCGGTGACCAGGCAAAGTTAGCCAGGTTGAAGGGGATCCTTAGTTGGTTTGACAATGAGTGGGAGATTTCGAGGACGGTGCGGGCCATGTGGCAATGTATGCGAAAGAGCGAGACGGTGGCGATGAGGGCGGTTGGGGCAACAATCAGTACTATCTGGTTAATCTCCGGTGTCTACTATGAGTTTCATGTTGGGTGCAAACAAACATTAAAGGAGCCATTATTTGTATTTTTTAACTAAAGCTATTATCTGCCTGCTATCATTGGTTTTGGGTCTATCCACAAATTGCTACCATCACTCTGGATTTGTGCATGCACTCCTTACATAATCTCACTATGTTTTATTCCTATGCATGCCAGTTATTGTACACAATGGAACTGATCATGTAGAGCAAAAGAGACGAGCCTTGCGTGGCAATAAAATTTCATGCAGACGTCGTTCCATGGTGGGCGCAAAGGCAGCCCCCTCCACCCATTTCGGATCGTAATCAAGAGGAAGATAACTGTTCTGAGGGAGATTCAGAAGGAGAAGACCACTCCTATTTACCCCATGAGGTCTTCGCTCTAACTTGGCATGCTGATGTTGGTAATATCATGCATATGGTGCCTTGCATTGCTTACTGTATACATTAAAGATGTCATCTGCTTAGTTTAGACATGCTTTGTGCCAATGCCATCTGTTTAGTTTCTTTATCGTATATGTGAATCATGCAATGCCATCTTGTCTAGCCAGGCATCATATATGTGAATTTTGCAATGCCACCCTGGTTAGCCAGTCATCTTATATGTGAATTATATCATGCCATCATTTTTTTATTACGTGTTAAATTTGTCAACAATTTTAGTACATTCAATTACTCTTCCTGTGCATCATCCATTCGACACGGTCATGGGAAAATCTGGAGTGGAAACAAGGTCTTCAGAGCAGACAATGCTATCTGACGAAGCGCATGTCTTGCTGGTTACCGATAGCTCCTCAGAGGAGGATTCAGAGACAGATAACCAGTCATATTTCCCCCCCGAGGTGCATGCCCTAACTTGGCAGGGTTATGTTGCTCATATCATGCGTATGATATCTTGCATTGGTATGTCATTTGCTTAGTTTAGACATGCTTTGTGTGAATGCCACCTGTTTAGTGTCTAATTACCATATATGTGAATTATGCAATGCCATCTTGTTGCAAGACATTATATATGTGAATTATGCAATGTTATCTTGTTGCAAGGCATTATGTATGTGAATTATGCAATGCCATGCTGTTTAGGCAAGCGTCATATATGTGAATTATATCATGCCGTACTTTTTTTTTTGTATTTCTCATTGCTTTTGTCGACAATGTTTCTATATTCAACTGCTCTTCCTGTGCATCAGCCATTTGAATTGGTGATGGAGAAATCTGGAGTGAAAACAAGGTCTTCAGAGCAGACAATGCTACCTGCTGAAGCAGATATCTTGCTGGTTACAGATAGCTCTTCAGAGGAGGATTCAGAGGCAGATGACCAGTCCTATTATCCCCCTGAGGTGTATGCTCAAACTTGGCAGGGTTATATTACTCATATAATGCATATGTTGTATTGCAATGCTTAGTTTTTACATCATATACACAATATTGAATGCCATCTCCTTAGTTGACACATCATATATGCGATTGCCCTCTGCTCACTTCCTTAGGATATAAATCATATATTTGAATTATGTCATGCCATGATGTTTACATAGACAACATGTATCTGAATTATGGCATGCCAACCCATTTTCTAAAGACATAATATAATTATATCATCTCATCCTGTTTACATAGTCATCATATTTTGAATTATGTCATTCTATCCGTGAATTATATCATGCCATCATGTTTCCATCGACGGCATGTTTGTGATTTATGGCATGCCAACCACTTTAATAGACACATCGTATAGTTATATCATGTCATCCTGTTTACATAGTCATCATATTTTGAAGTATGTCATTCTATCCTGTTTAGTTAGCCATCATACATGTGAAATTGTGTCATGCTATCCTGTTTAATTAGCCATCATATATTCGAAATTATGTCCTGCTATTCTGTTTGGTTAGACAACATAAATGTGAATTATTTCATGCCCTGTTTTCTTCCCTACTATCCGATGCACCTGTCTATCTTACAATGTCTGTAAATTCAATTACTTTTCTTGTTTATCAGCCATTTCAATTGGAGGGGGTGATGGCAGTTTCTGTGGGAGTAAAAACACGGTCTTCAGAAAAGATTCCGCTACCTGTTGATGGAGATAGAACCATGGTTGTACATGCCCAAGAACCAGCCCCACCACACATACCCCAGACTCACGCAGATTGTACCCCTACCCAGTTGGACAGAGAACCAGCTACACCCCTTCTAACCCCAACCCCAGCAGATAGTAACCCAGTTCCCGTTGACACAGCACCGTCTCCACCATAGAGCACCCAAACACGATCAGTTAGTAAGGCAACTACAGTGCCCAAAGCACGAGGACCACCACTCCGAACCCCAAGTCAACGCTTAAAGCAGAAGAAGAATTGTTCTCAGGTTAGGTTCCGTAGCTATGGTTCATACTACTTTGCTCTTGCATCACTGTATTTACTCATACCAACTAATTTCAAATTTGAAGGATGCAATTGAAACTCCAATGGCGCAACAGGTATGTTTTAAACCTGTTTCTTTAACATGTTTGTTGTTGTAACTTTCTCTATGTTGATTTCAGTTTCAATTGAATAAACAGTTATGTTCTCATGCCATGCACATTACAAGTGTTGTTATTGCTATGTAGTTTCCCACACTTATATTTTGTCTATGCTGCTTTGCCTTAAATAGATATGATTCGAACTGATCTATCTTGATTTGGCAACATAAACTAGAATGATATAGACCATACAGTGACCATACTACATAGATATATGTTTGTTTCATGCTGTTATCCTGTCCACCTTACTACTGAACCGGTTTACCAAAATGAGTTTCATATACTACATTGTAAACCTGAGATGTGTTTGTTTGTTTCTCTTTTAGAACGCGGATAACATATTGGAGAAGAGTACCCTGTTATGCAATGGTAAAGGAAGTAATGCAGATAAGGTTCAAGATAGTGAGACATCCCTGTTGGTCTCCAAGAAAGCTGATAAAAACTATGTTGAAGACACTGAGACAACCCCAAAGTCCTATCTTGATGTAGTGTTCGAGTTACTGGCTACCACTGCTGGCACCAGCTCTTCGAACACGTTGCCTGAATCAGTTCGGCTTCTTGAGTCTCAACTTCAAGTTGAAAGACATCGATCATATGTTATGCGACAGGAAGCCGAAGGACTGAGGAAGTCCCTGCAGAATTCAGATGCATACTTTCTGGTGCAACAGCAAGCGCTGGAGGACTTAAGCGCCAAACAATAGAAAGTTAATAAGCTTGCTAAGCATCTTGCCAGCATTATGGGTACCCAGGATATTATTTCTTGAGCTCTTCTGAAGTGGTTTCAGTTCTGGGCTTGTTTTGCTGCGGCGTTTATATGCTGCTGTGTTCCCTATATATGCACTGGTGGCGAACTTTGATGCCCAGTGGATGTAATATGTGTAATATCCGTGATAGCCTAGTGTAAGTTGCTTGCTTATTTATTTCCTTGTTGTCTTGTTTATTTGTTTGCTTGTAGTTAGTGCAGTTCTTTTTCTGCGGTTTGCTAGTGGCTGCAATAACCTATTTTTTTAAACTAGGCCACAATAACCATGGGCTAATATTTACTGTAGTGACAGGGCCTCCTACGGGCCGTAGAAACAGTGGGCCTTCTACGGGCCGTATAAACAGTGGGCCTTCTACGGGCCGTAGAAACAGTGGGCCTTCTACGGGCCGTAGAAACAACGGGCCTTCTACGGGCCGTAGAAACAAGGGGCCTTCTACGGGCCGTATCATCAATGGGCCTTATACGGGCCGTATGATCGATTGGCCAAACATGGGCCAGACAGACCGCATTCTGGACGTAAACGGGCTAGAGTTGGAATCGTCCGTTCATGGACCGACCATAACGGGCCATCATTAATAGGCCGTATTTGATGACGCTATGAAAACGGCCCAACGTATTAACAGACCACAAACGGGCCGACTGTAACGACGGGCTGAATTTGGCCCACAAGCAGAAAAGGACAATAACGGGCCGTAAGTAACCGAATGCTGGAAAATAGCCCAAGAATAAATGTGCTCTGAGAAGGCCGAAAGATAACATGGGCTGGAAACGGCCCAACGGAATAACGGGCCGTTAATGGGTATAAAGTGATACACTGTTCATTACGGGCCAGTTTCACCACGGGCCGTTAATGGGTGTAAAGTAATACACTGTTCATTACGGGCCAGTTTCAGCACGGGCCGTTAATAGGCCAAGAGTTACATAGGGCCTCATATGGGACGAAATACGTCATGGGCCATACATGGGCCAGAAGTGAAAATGGGCTGGAATCATATTGGATGGCCCAGATGACGCTACCGGGCCTAATTCGAATAGGGCGTAACGGGCCTTGGGTTAGCGGGCTGTAAATGGGCTATATGCGAACAGGCCGTTAACAAGCTTCCATGGGCCGGCCAGCCAGCTTTTTACCAAGTCAAACGGGCCGGCCTTTTCACAGGAATGGGCCACTGTTGGGCCGTGCCACATGTCAACGTATCATAGGCGTCTTCTGTCCAGTGAGTGGATGACATCTGTCCCAGCGATGAGCCGACACGTGTTTCCTCTAGCCAATGATGATTTTACACGTGGAAAATCCCCATTGGTCAGGGCTGTTAACGGGTTATCGGATCCAAAACCCGACCCGATAGCTTAACGGCGTTCCGTTACGGTGGATGCCACGTGTCGGTCACCCTTGACGAAAGCACTTCTGTGACGTGCGATTTATCGTCATGGAAGTGGACACTTCCGTGATGATAATTTTGGTAATGTCATGGAACACTTCGACGACAGCACAGGTATGACTATCTTGATTCTGTCATAAATTGTCATGGATGTACATGCATGACAAAAAACGCGACCTACTATGACAAACACGTATCGTCACAGAAGTGTATTTTTTTGTAGTGCAACCAACGTCACCATGCTGTTGTGCTGTCGGAACTCATCTACTACCTCGCCATCTTGCTGGATCAAGAAGGCGGAGGACGTCACCGAGCTGAACGTGTGCAGAACGCGGAGGTGTCGTCCGTTCGGTACTAGATCGGTTGGAGCGCAAAGAAAGTTCAACTACATCAACCGCATTGTGAAACGCCTCCGCTTACGGTCTACGAGGGTACATAGACATACTCCCCCCCTCGTTGCTATGCATCTCCATGGATAGATCATTGCATGTGCGTAGAAATTTCTTGTTTTCCATTCAATGATTCCCAACAGTGGCATCCGAGCCAGGTCTATGCGTAGATGATATGCACGAGTAGAACACAAAGAGTTGTGGGCGGTGATGTTCATACTGCTTACCACCAACATCTTATTTTGATTCGGCGGCATTGTGGGATGAAGCAGCCCGAACCAACCTTACATGTCCACGCACATGAGACCGGTTCCACCAACTGACATGCAACTAGTTTGCATAAAGGTGGCTGGCGGGTGTCTGTTTCTCCTACTTTAGTTGAATCGAATTTGACTACGGCCAGTCCTTGAAGAAGGTTAAAATAGCAAACTTGACGAATCACCGTTGTCGTTTTTGCCGTAGGTAAGAACGGTTCTTGCTAGAAAACCGTAACAGCCACATAAAACTTGCAACTACAAAGTAGAGGACGTCTAACTTGTTTTTGCAGGGTAGTTGTGATGTGATATGGTGAAGACATGATGTGATATACGTTATTGTATGAGATGATCATGTTTTGTAAGATATCAGGCAACCGGCAGGAGCCTTATGGTTGTCTCTTTATTGTATGAAATGCAAACGCCATGTAATTGCTTTACTTTACCGCTATGAGTTAGCAATAGTTGTAGAAGCAATTGTTGGCGCGACGACCACAACGCAGCGATGGAGATCAAGGTGTCGAGCCGGTGACGATGGAGATCATGACTATGCTTCGGAGATGGAGATCAAAAGCACGAGATGATGATGGCCATATCATGTCACATATTTTGATTGCATGTGATGTTTATCCTTTATGCATCTTATTTTTCTTAGAACGGCGGTAGCATTATAAGATGATCCCTTCACTTAATTTCAAGATAAAAGTGTTCTCCCTGAGTATGCACCGTTGCTACAGTTCGTTGTTTCGAGACACCACGTGATGATCGGGTGTGATAGACTCTACGTTCACATACAACGGGTGTAAGACAGTTTTACACATGCAGAATACTTGGTTAAACTTGATGAGCCTAGCATGTACAGACATGGTCTCGGAACACTGGAGACCGAAAGCTCGAACATGAGTCATATAGTAGATATGATCAACATAGAGATGTTCACCATTGATGACTACCCCATCTCACGTGATGATCGGACATGGGTTAGTTGATTTGGATCATGTATCACTTAAATAACTTGAGGGATGTTAATTAAGTGGGAGTTCATTAGTAATTTGGTTAACTGAGCTTAAATTTATCATGAACTTAGTCTTAATAGTTTTTGCATATCTATGTTGTACATCAGTAGCTCGCAATATAGCTCCCCTATTTTTTGATATGTTCCTAGAGAAAAATAAGTTGAAAGATGATAGTAGCAATGATACGGACTGGGTTCGTGATCTGAGGATTATCCTCATTGCTGCATAGAAGAATTATGTCCTTGATGCACCGCTAGGTGACATACCAATTGCAGGAGCAGATGCAGATGTTATGAATGTTTGGCAAGCTTGATATGAGGACTACTTAATAGTTTAGTGCGCCATGCTTTACAGCTTAAAACCGGGACTTCAAAAACATTTTGAACGCCACGGAGCATATGAGATGTTCCAAGAGCTGAAGTTGGTATTTCAGACTCATGCCCGTGTCAAGAGGTATGAGTGAAGGAAATATGCCCTAGAGGCAATAATAAAGTTATTATTTATTTCCTTATTTCATGATAAATGTTTATTATTCATGCTAGAATTGTATTAACCAGAAACTTAGTACATGTGTGAATACATAGACAAAACAAAGTGTCCCTAGTATGCCTCCACTTGACTAGCTCGTTTATCAAAGATGGTTATGATTCATAAACCATAGACATGTGTTGTAATTTGATGAATGGGATCACATCATTAGGAGAATGATGTGATGGAGAAGACCCATTCGTTAGCTTAGCATTATGATCGTTACAGCTTCATTGCTACAGCTTTCTTCATGACTTATACATGTTCCTCAGACTATGAGATTATGCAACTCCCGAATATCGGAGGAACACCTTGTGTGCTATGAAACGTCACAACGTAACTAGGTGATTATAAAGATGCTCGACAGGTGTCTCTGATGGTACTTGTTGAGTTGGCATAGATCGAGATTAGGATTTGTCACTCCGATTGTCGGAGAGGTATCTTTGGGCCCTCTCGGTAATGCACATCACTATAAGCCTTGCAAGCAATGTGACTAATGTGTTAGTTGCGGGATGATGCATTACGGAACGAGTAAAGTGACTTGCCGGTAACGAGATTGAACTAGGTATTGAGATACCGACGATCGAATCTCGGGCAAGTAACATACCGATGACAAAGGGAACAAAGTATGTTGTTATGCGGTTTGACCGATAAAGATCTTCGTAGAATATGTAGGAACCAATATGAGCATCCAGGTTCCGTTATTGGTTATTGACCGGAGATGAGTCTTGGTCATGTCTACATAGTTCTCGAACCCGTAGGGTCCACATGCTTAACGTTTGGTGACGATCGGTATTATGAGTTTATATGATTTGATGTACCGAAGGTTGTTCGGAGTCCCGGATGAGATAACGAACATGACGAGGAGTCTCGAAATGGTCGAGACGTAAAGATCGACATATTGGAAGGCTATGTTTGGACATTGGAATGGTTCCGGGTGAGTTCGGGCATTTACCGGAGTACCGGGAGGTTACCGGAACCCCCTGGAGAAGTTATGGGCCTTATGGGCCATAAGAAGGAAGCACACCAGCCCACAAGGGGCTGGTGCGCCCCCCTTGGGTAGGAGGCCGAATTGGAATATGTTTGGGGGAGGCGGCCCCCCTTTCCTTCTCTCCTACTCCTCCTTCCCTTCCACTCCTACTCCAACTAGGGAAGGAGGGGGGGGGAATCCTACTCCCGGTGGGAGTAGGACTCCCCTAGGACGCGCCATAGAGAGGGCCGGCCCCTCCCCTCCTCCACTCCTTTATATATGGGGGAAGGGGGCACCCCATGGAGACACACAAGTTGATCATTGATCTCTTAGCCATGTGCGGTGCCCCCCTCCACCATAATCTACCTCGGTCATATCGTTGCAGTGCTTAGGCGAAGCCCTGCGCCGGTAGCTTCATCATCACCGTCATCACGCCGTCGTGCTGACGTAGCTCTCCCTCAACACTCTGCTGGATCGTGAGTTCGTGGGACGTCACCGAGCCGAACGTGTGCAGATCGCCGAGGTGCCGTACTTTCGGTACTAGGATCGGTCGATCGTGAAGACATACGACTACATCAACCGCGTTGTCATAACGCTTCCGCTTTCGGTCTACAAGGGTACGTAGACACAATCTCTCCTCTCATTGCTATGCATCACCATGATCTTGCGTGTGCGTAGGATTTTTTTTGAAATTACTGCGTTCCCCAACAGTGGCATCCGAGCCAGGTTTATGCGTAGATGTTATATGCACGAGTAGAACACAAGTGAGTTGTGGACGATAATAGTAATACTGCTTACCAGCATGTCATACTTTGATTCGGCAGTATTGTTGGATGAAACGGCCCGGACCGACATTACGCGTACGCTTACGCGAGACTGGTTCTACCGACGTGCTTCGCACACAGGTGGCTGGCGGGTGTCAGTTTCTCCAACTTTAGCTGAATTGAGTGTGACTACGCCCGGTCCTTGTTGAAGGTTAAAACAACACATACTTGACAAAAAATCGTTGTGGTTTTGATGCGTAGGTAAGAACGGTTCTTGCTCAACCCGTAGCAGCCACGTAAAACTTGCAACAACAAAGTAGAGGACGTCTAACTTGTTTTTGCAGGGCATGTTGTGCTGTGATATGGTCAAGACGTGATGAGATATAAGTTGTTGTATGAGATGATCATGTTTTGTTAAAGTTATCGGCAACTGGCAGGAGCCTTATGGTTGTCTCTTTATTGCATAAGATGCAAGTGCCATGTAATTGCTTTACTTTATCGCTATGCGATAGCAATAGTTGCAAAAAGCAATAGCTGGTGAGACGACCATGTGACGACACGTTGATAAAGATCAAGATGATGGAGATCATGGTGTCATGCCGGTAACAATGGAGATCATGACAGTACTTTGGAGATGGATATCAAAAGCACAAGATGATGATGGCCATATGATGTCACATATTTTGATTGCATGTGATGTTTATCTTTTATACATGTTATTTTGCTTAGTTCGGCGGTAGCTTTATAAGATGATCCCTTACTAAAATTTCAAGGTATAAGTGTTCTCCCTGAGTATGCACCGTTGCGACGGTTCTTCGTGCCGAGACACCACGTGATGATCGGGTGTGATAAGCTCTACGTTCACATACAATGGGTGCAAGCTAGTTGTTTGGGAATGTAGTAGTTTCAAAAAATTTCCTACGCACACGCAAGATCATGGTGATGCATAGCAACCAGAGGGGAGACTGTCGTCCACGTACCCTCATAGACCGTAAGCGGAAGCATTATGACAACGCGGTTGATGTAGTCGTACGTCTTCACGATCGACCGATCCTCAGTACCGAACGTACGACACCTCCGCGTTCAGCACATTTTCAGCTCGGTGACGTCCCGCGAACTCATGATCCAGTAGAGCTTGAGGGAGAGTTTCGTCAGCACGACAGCGTGGTGACGATGTTGATGAAGCTACCGACGCAGGGCTTCGCCTTAGCATCGCTACGATATGACCGAGGTGGATTATGGTGGAGGGGGGCACCGCACACGGCTGGGAGAGATCAATGATCAACTTGTGTGTCCTAGGGTGCCCCCCTGCGCCCGTATATAAAGGAGCAAGGGGGGAGGCCGGCCGGCCCAGTAGGGCACGCCAGGAGGAGGAGTCCTCCTCCTAGTAGGAGTAGGACTCCCTTCTTTCCTACTCCTACTAGGAGGGGGAAAGGAAGGGGGAGAAGGAGAAGGAAAGGGGGCGCCGCCCCCCTTCCTAGTCCAATTCGGACCAAAGGGGGAGGGGGCGCGCTGCCTGCCTTGGCCTGCCCCCCTCTCTCTCTCCACTAGGGCCCAACAAGGCCCATTAACCCTCGGGGGGTTCCAGTAACCCCTCCGGCACTCCGGTAAAATCCCGATTTCACCCGGAACTCTTCCGATGTCCAAATATAGGCTTCCAAAATATCAATCTTTATGTCTCGACCATTTCGAGACTCCTCGTCATGTCCGTGATTATATCCGGGACTCCGAACTACCTTCGGTACATCAAAACATATAAACTCATAATACCGATCGTCACAGAACTTTAAGCGTGCGGACCCTACGGGTTCGAGAACTATGTAGACATGACCGAGACACGTCTCTGCTCAATAACCAATAGCGGAACCTGGATGCTCATATTGGTTCCTACATATTCTACGAAGATCTTTATCGGTCAAACCACATAACAACATACGTTGTTCCCTTTGTCATCGGTATGTTACTTGCCCGAGATTTGATCGTCGGTATCTCAGTACCTAGCTCAATCTCGTTACCGGCAAGTCTCTTTACTCGTTCCGTAATGCATCATCCCGCAACTAACTCATTAGTCACATTGCTTGCAAGGCTTATAGTGATGTGCATTACGGAGAGGGCCCAGAGATACCTCTCCGACAATCGGAGTGACAAATCCTAATCTCGATTTATGTCAACTCAACAAGTACCATCGGAGACACCTGTGGAGCACCTTTATAATCACCCAGTTACGTTGTGACGTTTGGTAGCACACAAAGTGTTCCTCCGGTAATCGGGAGTTGCATAATCTCATAGTCATAGGAACATGTATAAGTCATGAAGAAAGCAATAGCAGTAAACTAAATGATCAAGTGCTAAGCTAACGGAATGGGTCAAGTCAATCACATCATTCTCCTAATGATGTGATCCCGTTAATCAAGTGACAACTCATGTCTATGGTTAGGAAACTCGACCATCTTTGATCAACGAGCTAGTCAAGTAGAGGCATGCTAGTGACACTATGTTTGTCTATGTATTCACACATGTATTATGTTTCCGGTTAATACAATTCTAGCATGAATAATAAACATTTATCATGATATGAGGAAATAAATAATAACTTTATTATTGCCTCTAGGGCATATTTCCTTCAGTGTCCCACTTGCACTAGAGTCAATAATCTAGATTACACAGTAATGATTCTAACACCCATGGAGTCTTGGTGCTGATCATGTTTTGCTCGTGGAAGAGGCTTAGTCAACGGGTCTGCTGTAACGCCCACGATGCGGCTATATCTCCCACGTGTCGAGGCACGACTTAGAGGCATAACCGCATAGTGGTTTAGTCGCAAGAAGGGTCATCTTCACACAATCCCATGTAATGAACAAGAATGGGATAAAGAGTTGGCTTACAATCGCCACTTCACACAATACATGAATATAATTCATACATCATCCAAAATACAATCATATAGACCGACTACGGTCAAGATCCAAATGAAAATAAGACAACCCCAAATGCTAGATCCCCGATCGTCCCAACTGGGCTCCACTACTGATCATCAGGACAAGACACATAGTAACGACCACGTTCCTCGTCGAACTCCCACTTGAGATCGACCCCATCATCTGCACTGGCATCGTCGGCACCTGCAACTGTTTTGGTAGAATCTGTGAGTCACGGGGACTCAGCAATCTCACACCCGCGAGATCAAGACTATTTAAGCTCATATGAAAGGAAGGTGCAATGAGGTGGAGCTGTAGCGGCAAAAGCATATATGGTGGCTAACTTGCGCAAATGAGAGCGAGAAGAGAAGCAACGGAACGGTCGCCATCTAGCAATGACCAAGAAGTGATCCTGAACGCCTACTTACGTCATGCATAACACAGACCGTGTTCACTTCCCGGACTCCGCCGAGAAGAGACCATCACGGCTACACACACAGTTGATGTATTTTAAATGGGTCAAGTGACAAGTTCTCTATAACCGGACATATACACAAATTCCCATCTGCCTCATAACTGCGGGCACGGCTTTCGAAAGATAATACCCTGCAGGGGTGTCCCAACTTAGCCCATCATAAGCTCTCACGGTCAACGAAGGATAAACCTTCTCCCGGAAAGGCCCGATCAGTCTCGGAATCCCGGTTTACAAGACATTTCGACAATGGTAAAACAAGACCAGCAAAGCCCCCGAATGTGCCGACAAATCCCGATAGGAGCTGCACATATCTCGTTCTCAGGGCACAACGGATGAGCCAGACGTCGGGTTGGCATAGACCCTGGTTGCCCAGGGGGCGCCGGACATCGCTCGGTTTGGGCCAGCACTCGAAGGAGCACTGGTCCGGGGGTTTAAAATAAAGATGACCCTCGGGCTCGCGAAAACCCGGGGGAAAAGGCTTAGGTGGCAAATGGTAAACACCAAAGTTGGGCCTTGCTGGAGGAGTTTTATTCAAGGCGAACTGTCAAGGGGGTCCCATAAATCACCCGACCGTGTAAGGAACGCAAACTCAAGGATCATAATCCCGGTATAACAGTAACTAGGGCGGCAAGAGTGGAACAAAACACCAGGCATAAGGCCGAGCCTTCCACCCTTTACCAAAATATATAGATGCATTAATTAAATAAGAGATATTGTGATATCCCAACATATCCATGTTCCGACATGGAACAAACTTCAACTTCACCTGCAACTAGCAACGCTATAAGAAGGGCTGAGCAAAAGCGGTAACATAGCCAAACAACGGTTTGCTAGGAAAGGATGGTTAGAGGCTGACATGGCTAAAATGGGAGACAAGATATAGCAAGTGGTAGGTAGCGGAGCATGGCAATAGAGCGAACAACTAGCAAAGCAAAGATAGAAGTGATTTCGAGGGGTGGTCATCTTGCCTGCAAGGTTCTCAGAGTTGTCGAAAGCTTGATCCTCGTAAGCGTACTCAACAGGTTCCTCGTTCACGAACTCGTCTCCCGGATCTACCCAAGACAAGAACACAAGTAACGGAACCACAATCAATCACGAGGAATGCACAAGCAACATGATGCAAAACATGTATGATATGCGAGATATGATATGCGATGCATATGCGTGCTCCGGAAGGAAAATGATGAACATGGCAGTAACTTGGCAAACCAAGCATGCCACTAGAAAGATGAGATGATTTCGGTCGAAATCGTTATAAAGATCACCGGAATCGGATGCACGGTTTGCAAATGGCAAGCAAAACAAGAATGACACGAATCTGCGTTTAACAGCATGATAGCACTTAAAATGCAACAAGCAACAATGCTACAGCACTCCAGCATAGCAACAAAGCACATGGCAGCAATCTACAGGAGATGCTTGACAAAAGATGAACAATGAGCTACGGCTAGATCACAACATATCAAGCTCAAACAAGCATGGAAAAAGTGCAAAAGATAACAGGTTCACAGACTTAGTGAAAAACTGGACATGACAGAAAACAGCATCCGGTAGCACGTTCAGAGCACGAAATCAACATGCTACAGGAACTGAACATAGCAAAACAAGGCATGGAAATGTTCTACTAAATGCACATGACAAAAGTCCCTTACTGACCATAAGCCAAAAAGGACCAGAAGATATGATGGCAAGCATGTAAACATAGCAAGTTTCGTTATCAGGTTTCAGACTTAGCAGAAAACAGAGCATGGCAGAAATAATAATATGTAGGCCTCTTTGTGAGCTTGATGCACTCACTACAGAGCAACGCACTACAAACCAAGTACACCTACAGCAAGATGGCATGTTTATGAAGCTAACCATGGCAAGAAAAATTGCATAGTATGTATGGATCAACTACAATAAGCTTGGAAAAATTGCATATCATGTTAAGAATCTGCCAGAAATATTTTATAGCAAAAGTAGAGAAAGATTGAGTCATGCTATGGCACTCCATAATTGCAAACAATTGCAGGAATGGATCAGTTACAACTATAGCTACAAAACATCCTTACTGAACATCTCCAAAATATGCATGGATCTCTCTGTAGCATCAAGTTTACATGGCAACAAAATAACAGCAGACAGAGACTTAGAGAAATCACTAAGTCCCTGAAACCAGAAACATTACGTAGAGAAATCACTAAGTCCCTGAAACCAGAAACATTACGGGGCCTACTTTGCATGCTTGTGCTAGTCACCCCAGAGATCACAAAAATACATGGACTACACCACTGGAAAGATGGAATGGCATACTTCAAAACACATGTAGAGCTCATGCCCATAAGATGCACAGATTAAATGATACAAAAATGACAAATCTCCAAGTTCTGATAAGAACCAGAGAATAACAGCAACTAGCCCTGTTCCAACAGAGATTTGGGCATCAAGATGACCTCTAATGAACATGGTTCAGTTGAACAAAATGAAGAGCATCACGAAACGAACAATTTGATATATTACACGCGCGAATCAGAGCTACATGCAAGGAGTTATGGAGCTATGAACAGGGGCACTTACTGAGAAAAATCCAACACTTCCAAATATTTCGGGGGGGATTTTCGGGAAAGTCAACGTACTGTGCCGATTGGATCTGGCGATGCTCGGGCTCGTGCTCGTCGCCGGCGGGAGAGAAGAGGAGGCGGGCGGCCGGAGAGGAGAGGAGGCCGGAGGCGAGGTCGCCGGCGGCGGGGGCGGCGCGGCCGCGGCGGCTGGGCACAGCAGGCCGGGCGGCGGCGGAGGGTGCCGAGCGCGGCGGCGGCCGGCGGACGCGGGAGGCGGCGGCGGGCGGAGGCGCGGCGGTGCGGGCCGGGAGGGCCGCGAGTGGGCCGGCGGGCCTCGGCGGCGACGGCGGCGGCAGCGCGACACGTGGCGGCGGCGGGCGGAGTGGACGCGTCCGGCCGGAGGCGGACACGTCCGGCGGCGCGAGGGGAAAACGAACTAGGGTTTCGACTGCAAATGTATTTCGGGATGCCCACATATTTATAGGGAGAGGGAGCTAGGAGGCTCCAAATGAGGTGCGGTTTTCGCCCACACGATCGTGATCGAACGACCTAGAGCATGGAAGAGAGTTTGGTGGGTTTTGGGCTGGTTTTAGAGGGGATTTTTGCTGGACACTCAAATGGACTTGACGGATGCCCGGTTAACCGTTGGAGTACCAAACGACCTCCAAATGGAAGGAAACTTGACCGGTAGTCTCCGGGTGGTATATTAAGGCCACTTGACAAGCCTCGGTCCATTCCAAGAAAGTTTGACACCCACACACGAAAGAAAACAAGAGGGGTGCACCGGAGGAGATAGGATCGCCGGATTGGAAAACGGACAACGGGGAAAATGCTCGGATGCATGAGACGAACACGTATGCAAATGCAATGCACATGATGACATGATATGAAAATGCATGACATGACAAAATGCAAAACGAAAGACAAAACCCGACCACGGAGGGAATAACATAGCACATAGCCGAAAATGGCAAGAGTCGGAGTTACAAATATGGCAAGTTACATCCGGGGTGTTACATCTGCAACATTCATATCCGTATGTATCTTGCAAATCTCTATGTCTCCGACCTGGACTTGATCCCAGATGGAATTGAAGCGTCTTTTGATGTGCTCGGTTTTCTTGTGAAATCTGGATTCCTTTGCCAAGGCAATTGCACCAGTATTGTCGCAAAAGGTTTTCATTGGACCCGATGCAGTATGTATGACACCTAGATCGGATATGAACTCCTTCATCCAGACTCCTTCATTTGCTGCTTCCGAAGCAGCTATGTACTCCGCTTCACACGTAGATCCTGCCACGACGCTTTGTTTAGAACTGCACCAACTGACAGCTCCACCGTTCAATGTAAACACGTATCCGGTTTGCGATTTAGAATCGTCCGGATGAGTGTCAAAGCTTGCATCGACGTAACCATTTACAACGAGCTCTTTGTCACCTCCATAAACGAGAAACATATCCTTAGTCCTTTTCAGGTATTTCAGGATGTTCTTGACCGCTGTCCAGTGATCCACTCCTGGATTAGTTTGGTACCTCCCTGCTAAACTAATAGCAAGGCACACATCAGGTCTGGTACATAGCATTGCATACATGATAGATCCTATGGCTGAAGCATAGGAAACATTTTTCATTTTCTCTCTATCTTCTGTAGTGGTCGGGCATTGAGTTTGACTCAACTTCACACCTTGTAAACATGCAAGAATCCTTTCTTTGCTTGATCCATTTTGAACTTCTTCAAAACTTTATCAAGGTATGTGCTTTGTGAAAGTCCAATTAAGCGTGTTGATCTATCTCTATAGATCTTGATGCCCAATATATAAGCAGCTTCACCGAGATCTTTCATTGAAAAACTGTTATTCAAGTATCCTTTTATGCTATCCAAAAATTCTATATCATTTCCAATCAATAATATGTCATCCACATATAATATTAGAAATGCTACAGAGCTCCCACTCACTTTCTTGTAAATACAGGCTTCTCCAAAAGTCTGTATAAAACCATATGTTTTGATCACACTATCAAAACGTTTATTCCAACTCCGAGAGGCTTGCACCAGTCCATAAATGGATCGCTGGAGCTTGCACACTTTGTTAGCTCCCTTTGGATCGACAAAACCTTCCGGTTGCATCATATACAACTCTTCTTCCAGAAATCCATTCAGGAATGCAATTTTGACATCCATTTGCCAAATTTCATAATCATAAAATGCGGCAATTGCTAACATGATTCGGACAGACTTAAGCATCGCTACGGGTGAGAAAGTCTCATCATAGTCAACTCCTTGAACTTGTCGAAAACCTTTCGCAACAAGTCGAGCTTTGTAGACAGTAACATTACCATCAGCGTCAGTCTTCTTCTTGAAGATCCATTAATTCTCTATGGCTTGCCGATCATCGGGCAAGTCAACCAAAGTCCACACTTTGTTCTCATACATGGATCCCATCTCAGATTTTATGGCCTCAAGCCATTTTGCGGAATCTGGGCTCACCATCGCTTCTTCATAGTTCGTAGGTTCGCCTTGGTCAAGTAACATGACCTCCAGAATAGGATTACCGTACCACTCTGGTGCGGATCTTACTCTGGTTGACCTACGAGGTTCGGTATTAACTTTATCTGAAGATTGATGATCAACATCATTAGCTTCCTCATTAATTGGTGTAGGTGTCACAGAAACCGGTTTATGTGATAAACTACTTTCCAATAAGGGAGCAGGTACAATTACCTCATCAAGTTCTACTTTCCTCCCAGTCACTTCTTTCGAGAGAAACTCCTTCTCTAGAAAGGATCCATTTTTAGCAACAAATGTCTTGTCTTCGGATCTGTGATAGAAGGTGTACCCAACAGTTTCCTTTGGGTATCCTATGAAGACACATTTCTCCGATTTGGGTTCGAGCTTATCAGGTTGAAGTTTTTTCACATAAGCATCGCAGCCCAAAACTTTAAGAAACGACAACTTTGGTTTCTTGCCAAACCACAGTTCATAAGGCGTTGTCTCAATGGATTTTGATGGTGCCCTATTAAATGTGAATGCAGCCGTCTCTAAAGCATAACCCCAAAACGATAGCGGTAAATTAGTAAGAGACATCATAGATCGCACCATATCTAGTAAAGTACGATTATGACGTTCAGACACACCATTACGTTGTGGTGTTCTGGGTGGCGTGAGTTGCGAAACTATTCCGCATTGTTTCAAATGTAGACCAAACTCGTAACTCAAATATTCTCCTCCACGATCATATCATAGAAACTTTATTTTCTTGTTACGATGATTTTCCACTTCATTATGAAATTCTTTGAACTTTTCAAATGTTTCAGACTTATGTTTCATTAAGTAGATATACCCATATCTGCTCAAATCATCTGTGAAGGTGAGAAAATAACGATACCCGCCGCGAGCCTCAATATTCATCGGACCACATACATCTGTATGTATGATTTCCAACAAATATGTTGCTCGCTCCATTGTTCTGGAGAATGGTGTTTTAGTCATCTTGCCCATGAGGCATGGTTCACAAGTACCAAGTGATTCATAATCAAGTGATTCCAAAAGTCCATTAGTATGGAGTTTCTTCATGCACTTTACACCAATATGACCCAAACGACAGTGCCACAAATAAGTTGCACTATCATTATCAACTCTGCATCTTTTGGCTTCAACATTATGAATATGTGTATCACTACTATCGAGATTCAACACAAATAGACCACTCTTCAAGGGTGCATGACCATAAAAGATATTACTCATATAAATAGAACAACCATTATTCTCAGATTTAAATGAATAATCATCTCGCATCAAACAAGATCCAGATATAATGTTCAAGCTTAACGCTGGCACCAAATAAAAATTATTCAGGTCTAAAACTAATCCCGAAGGTAGATGTAGAGGTAGCGTGTCGACGGCGATCACATCGACTTTGGAACCATTTCCCACGCGCATCGTCACCTCGTCCTTAGCTAGTCTTCGCTTAATCCGTAGTCCCTGTTTCGAGTTGCAAATATTAGCAACATAACCAGTATCAAATACCCAGGTGCTACTGCGAGCTCTAGTAAGGTACACATCAATAACATGTATATCACATATACCTTTGTTCACCTTGCCATCCTTCTTATCCGCCAAATACTTGGGGCAGTTCCGCTTCCAGTGACCAGTCTGTTTGCAGTAGAAGCACTCAGTCTCAAGCTTAGGTCCAGACATGGGTTTCTTCTCCTGAGCAGCAACTTGTTTGCCGTTCTTCTTGAAGTTCCCCTTCTTCTTCCCTTTACCCTTTTTCTTGAAACTGGTAGTCTTATTGACCATCAACACTTGATGCTCCTTCTTGATTTCTACTTCCGCAGCCTTTAGCATTGCGAAGAGCTCGGGAATTGTCTTATCCATCCCTTGCATATTATAGTTCATCATGAAGCTCTTGTAGCTTGGTGGCAGTGATTGAAGAATTCTGTCAATGACACTATCATCTGGAAGATTAACTCCCAGTTGAATCAAGTGATTGTTATACCCAGACATTTTGAGTATATGTTCACCGACAGAACTATTCTCCTCCATCTTGCAGCTGTAGAACTTATTGGCGACTTCATATCTCTCAATCCGGGCATTTGCTTGAAATATTAACTTCAACTCCTGGAACATCTCATATGCTCCATGACGTTCAAAACGTCGTTGATGTCCCGGATCTAAGCTGTAAAGCATGGCACATTGAACTATCGAGTAGTCATCAGCTTTGCTCTGCCAGACGTTCTTAACGTCGTCAGTTGCATCTGCAGTAGGCCTGGCACCCAGCGGTGCTTCCAGGACGTAATTCTTCTATGCACCAATGAGGATAATCCTCAAGTTACGGACCCAGTCCGTGTAATTGCTACCGTCATCTTTAACTTTGCTTTCTCAAGGAACGCATTAAAATTCAACGGAACAACAGCATGGGCCATCTATCTACAACAACATAGACAAGCAAAATACTATCAGGTACTAAGTTCATGATAAATTTAAGTTCAATCACTACAAAAAAATACACTTCCGTGATGATACGTGTTTGTCACAGTAGGTCACGTTTTCTATCATGCATGCACATCCATGACAAATTTATGACAGAATCAAGATAGTCATACATGTGCTGTCGTAGAAGTGTTCCATGGCATTACCAAAATTATCATCACGAAAGTGTCCACTTCCATGACGATAAATCGCGCGTCACAGAAGTGCTTTCTGTTGGGGATTGTAGCAGAATTTTAAAATTTTCTACGCATCACCAAGATCCATCTATGGAGTATACTAGCAACGAGGGGAAAGGAGTGCATCTACAAACCCTTGTAGATCGCGAGCGGAAGCGTTCAAGTGAACGGGGTTGATGGAGTCGTACTCGCCGTGATCCAAATCACCGATGACCGAGTGCCGAACGAACGGCACCTCCGCGTTCAACACACGTACGGAGCAGCGACGTCTCCTCCTTCTTGATCCAGCAAGGGGGAAGGAGAGGTTGATGGAGATCCAGCAGCACGACGGCGTGCTGGTGGAAGTAGCGGGATCCCGGCAGGGCTTCGCCAAGCGCAAGCGGGAGGGAGAGGTGTTGCAGGGGGAGAGGGAGGCGCCAGGGGCTGTGGTGCTGCTGCCCTCCCTCCCCCCACTATATATAGGGACCCCTGGGGGGCGCCAGCCCTGGTAGATCAGATCTCCAAGGGGGGGCAGCGGCCAAGGGGGAAGGGGGGGTGGTTTCCCCCCAAGCCAAGTTGGGCGCCCCACCCCCAGGGTTTCCAACCCTAGGCGCAGGGGGAGGCCCAAGGGGGTCGCCCCAGCCCACTAAGGGCTGGTTCCCTTCCCACTTCAGCCCATGGGGCCCTCCGGGATAGGTGGACCCACCCGGTGGACCCCCGGGACCCTTCTGGTGGTCCCGGTACAATACCGATAACCCCCGAAACTTTCCCGGTGGCCGAAACTGGACTTCCTATATATAATTCTTCACCTCCGGACCATTCCAGAACTCCTCATGACGTCCGGGATCTTATCCGGGACTCCGAACAACTTTCGGGTTTCCACATACTAATATCTCTACAACCCTAGCGTCACCGAACCTTAAGTGTGTAGACCTACGGGTTCGGGAGACATGCAGACATGACCGAGACGCCTCTCCGGTCGATAACCAACAGCGGGATCTGGATACCCATGTTGGCTCCTACATGTTCCACGATGATCTCATCGGATGAACCACGATGTTGAGGATTCAATCAATCCCGTATACAATTCCTTTGTCAATCGGTACGTTACTTTCCCGAGATTCGATCGTCGGTATCCCAATACCTTGTTCAATCTCGTTACCGGCAAGTCACTTTACTCGTACCATAATGTATGATCCCGTGGCTAACTCCTTAGTCACATTGAGCTCATTATGATGATGCATTACCGAGTGGGCCCAGAGATACCTCTCCGTCATACGGAGTGACAAATTCCAGTCTCGATCCGTGTCAACCCAACAAACACTTTCAGAGATACCCGTAGTGTACCTTTATAGTCACCCAGTTACGTTGTGATGTTTGGTACACCCAAAGCACTCCTACGGCATCCGCGAGTTACACAATCTCATGGTCTAAGGAAAAGATACTTGACATTGGCAAAGCTCTAGCAAACGAACTACACGATCTTTTGTGCTATGCTTAGGATTGGGTCTTGTCCATCACATCATTCTCCTAATGATGTGATCCCGTTATCAATGACATCCAATGTCCATAGTCAGGAAACCATGACTATCTGTTGATCAACGAGCTAGTCAACTAGAGGCTTACTAGGGACACGTTGTGGTCTATGTATTCACACATGTATTATGATTTCGGGATAACACAATTATAGCATGAACAATAGACAATTATCATGAACAAAGAAACATAATAATAACCATTTATTATTGCCTCTAGGGCATATTTCCAACAGTCTCCCACTTGCACTAGAATCAATAATCTAGTTGCATTGTGATGAATCGAACACCCATAGCATCCTGGTGTTGATCATGTTTTGCTCTAGGGAGAGGTTTAGTCAACGGATCTGCTACATTCAGGTCCGTATGTACTTTACAAATATCTATGTCTCCATTTTGAACACTTTCACGAATGGAGTTGAAGCGACGCTTGATATGCCTGGTCTTCCTGTGAAACCTGGGCTCCTTGGCAAGGGCAATAGCTCCAGTGTTGGCACAGAAGAGAGTCATCGGGCCCGACGCATTGGGAATCACCCCTAGGTCGGTAATGAACTCCTTCATCCAGATTGCTTCTTGCGCTGCCTCTGAGGCTGCCATGTACTCCGCTTCACATGTAGATCCCGCCACGACGCTTTGCTTGCAACTGCACCAGCTTACTGCCCCTCCATTCCAAATATACACGTATCCGGTTTGTGACTTCGAGTCATCCAGATCTGTGTCGAAGCTAGCGTCGACGTAACCCTTTACGATGAGTTCTTCGTCACCTCCATAAACGAGAAACATATCCTTAGTCCTTTTCAGGTACTTCAGGATATTCTTGACCGCTGTCCAGTGTTCCATGCCGGGATTACTATGGTACGTTCCTACCAAACTTACGGCAAGGTTTACATCAGGTCTGGTACACAGCATGGCATACATAATAGACCCTATGGCCGAGGCATAGGGGATGACACTCATCTTTTCTCTATCTTCTGCCGTGGTCGGGCATTGAGCCGTGCTCCATTGCACACCTTGCAATACAGGCAAGAACCCCTTCTTGGACTAATCCATATTGAACTTCTTCAATATCTTGTCAAGGTACGTACTCTGTGAAAGACCAATGAGGCGTCATGATCTATCTCTATAGATCTTGATGCCTAATATATAAGCAGCTTCTCCAAGGTCCTTCATTGAAAAACACTTATTCAAATAGGCCTTTATACTTTCCAATAATTCTATATCATTTCCCATCAATAGTATGTCATCCACATATAATAAGAGAAATGCTACAGAGCTCCCACTCACTTTCTTGTAAACACATGCTTCTCCATTAGTCTGTGTAAACCCAAACGCTTTGATCATCTCATCAATACGAATGTTCCAACTCCGAGATGCTTGCACCAGTCCATAGATGGAGCGCTGGAGCTTGCATACCTTTTTAGCATCCTTAGGATCGACAAAACCTTCCGGCTGCATCATATACAATTCTTCCTTAAGAAAGCCGTTAAGGAATGCCGTTTTGACGTCCATTTGCCATATCTCATAATCATAGAATCCGGCAATTGCTAACATGATTCGGAC
Organism: Triticum aestivum; assembly: GCF_018294505.1. Lineage (NCBI taxonomy): Eukaryota > Viridiplantae > Streptophyta > Magnoliopsida > Poales > Poaceae > Triticum > Triticum aestivum. The sequence continues at coordinate 42,604,465 of NC_057811.1, read as the reverse complement.
GGACTTCAGCTTCACTATGGGTGAGAAAGTCTCATCGTAGTCAACCCCTTGAACTTGTCGATAACCCTTAGCGACAAGTCCAGCCTTATAGATGGTCACATTACCATCCGCATCTGTCTTCTTCTTAAAGATCCATTTATTTTCTATGGCTCGCCGATCATCGGGCAAGTCAGTCAAAGTCCATACTTCGTTTTCATACGTGGATCCTATCTCGGATTTCATGACTTCTAGCCCTTTGTCGGAATCCGGGCCCACCATCGCTTCTTCATAGTTCGAAGGTTCACCGTTGTCTAACAACATGATTTCCAGGACAGGGTTGCCGTACCACTCTGGTGCGGAACGTGTCCTTGTGGACCTACGAAGTTCAGCAGTAACTTGATCCGAAGCTTCATGATCATCATCATTAACTTCCTCCCCAGTCGGTGCAAGCACCATAGGAACATCTTCCCGCGCTGCGCTACTTTCCGGTTCGGAAGGGGTGGCTATCACCTCATCAAGTTCCACTTTCCTCCCACTTAATTCTTTCGAGAGAAACTCTTTCTCCAGAAAGGACCCATTCTTGGCAACAAAGATCTTGCCTTTGGATCTGAGGTAGAAGGTATACCCAATGGTTTCCTTAGGGTATCCTATGAAGACGCATTTTTCCGACTTGGGTTCGAGCTTTTCAGGTTGAAGTTTCTTGACATAAGCATCGCATCCCCAAACTTTTAGAAACGACAGCTTAGGTTTCTTCCCAAACCATAATTCATACGGTGTCGTCTCAACGGATTTCGACGGAGCTCTATTTAAAGTGAATGCGGCAGTCTCTAAAGCATAGCCCCAAAATGAGAGCGGTAGATCGGTAAGAGACATCATAGATCGCACCATATCCAATAGAGTGCGATTACGACGTTCGGACACACCATTTCGCTGAGGTGTTCCAGGCGGCGTGAGTTGTGAAACGATTCCACATTTCCTTAAGTGTGCACCAAATTCGTGACTCAAATATTCTCCTCCACGATCTAATCGTAAGAACTTTATTTTCCTGTCACGTTGATTCTCAACCTCACTCTGAAATTCCTTGAACTTTTCAAAGGTTTCAGACTTGTGTTTCATTAGGTAGACATACCCATATCTACTCAAGTCATCGGTGAGAGTGAGAACATAACGATAGCCTCCGTGAGCCTCAACACTCATTGGACCGCACACATCGGTATGTATGATTTCCAATAAGTTGGTTGCTCGCTCCATTGTTCCGGAGAACGGAGTCTTGGTCATCTTACCCATGAGGCATGGTTCGCACGTGTCAAATGATTCATAATCAAGAGACTCCAAAAGTCCATCTGCATGGAGCTTCTTCATACGCTTGACACCAATGTGACCAAGGCGGCAGTGCCACAAGTATGTGGGACTATCGTTATCAACTTTACATCTTTTGGTATTCACACTATGAATATGTGTAGCATCACGTTCGAGATTCATCAAGAATAAACCATTGACCAGCGGGGCATGACCATAAAACATATCTCTCATATAAATAGAACAACCATTATTCTCGTATTTAAATGAGTAGCCATCTCGAATTAAACGAGATCCAGATACAATGTTCATGCTCAAAGCTGGCACTAAATAACAATTATTGAGGTTTAAAACTAATCCCGTAGGTAAATGTAGAGGCAGCATGCCGACGGCGATCACATCGACCTTGGAACCATTGCCGACGCGCATCGTCACCTCGTCCTTTGCCAGTCTCCGCTTATTCCGCAGTTCTTGTTTTGAGTTACAAATATGAGCAACCGCACCGGTATCAAATACCCAGGAGCTACTACGAGTACTGGTAAGGTACACATCAATTACATGTATATCACATATACCTTTGGTGTTGCCGGCCTTCTTGTCCGCTAAGTATTTGGGGCAGTTCCACTTCCAGTGACCACTTCCCTTGCAATAAAAGCACTCAGTCTCAGGCTTGGGTCCATTCTTCGACTTCTTCCCGGCAACTGGCTTACCGGGCGCAGCAACTCCCTTGCCGTCCTTCTTGAAGTTCTTCTTACCCTTGCCTTTCTTGAACTTAGTGGTTTTATTCACCATCAACACTTGATGTTCCTTTCTGATCTCCACCTCTGCTGATTTCAGCATTGAATATACCTCAGGAATGGTATTTTCCATCCCCTGCATATTGAAGTTCATCACAAAGCTCTTGTAGCTCGGTGGAAGCGACTGAAGGATTCTGTCAATGACCGCGTCATCCGGGAGATTAACTCCCAGCTGAGACAAGCGGTTGTGTAACCCAGACATTCTGAGTATGTGCTCACTAACAGAACTATTTTCCTCCATTTACAGCTGAAGAACTTGTCGGAGACTTCATATCTCTCGACCCGGGCATGAGCTTGGAAAACCATTTTCAGCTCTTCGAATATCTCATATGCTCCATGCTTCTCAAAACGCTTTTGGAGCCCCGGTTCTAAGCTGTAAAGCATGCCGCACTGAACGAGGGAGTAATCATCAGCACGTGATTGCCAAGCGTTCATAACGTCTTGGTTCTCTGGGATGGGTGCTTCACCTAGCGGTGCTTCTAGGACATAATCTTTCTTGGCAGCTATGAGGATGATCCTCAAGTTCCGGACCCAGTCCGTATAGTTGCTGCCATCATCTTTCAGCTTGGTTTTCTCTAGGAACGCGTTGAAGTTGAGGACAACGTGGGCATTTGATCTACAAGACATATTGTAAAGATTTTAGACTAAGTTCATGATAATTAAGTTCATCTAATCAAATTATTCAATGAACTCCCACTCAGATAGAGATCCCTCTAGTCATCTAAGTGAAACATGATCCGAGGTACTGTCATTTTTTGCTTGTGGGCCAAATACAGCCCGTGGTTACAGTCGGCCCGTTTGTGGCCCGTTAATACGTTGGGCCGTTTTCATAGCGTCATCAAATACGGCCGATTAACGACGGCCCGTTATGGTCGGCCCATGAACGGACGATTTCATCTCTAGCACACTTACGACCATAATGTGGTCTGCTATTTGCCCATGTTTGGCCAACCGATCATACGGCCCGTAGAAGGCCCATTAATGATACGACCCGCAGAAGGCCCATTGTGTCTACGGCCCATATAAGGCCCATTGTTTCTACGCCCCGTAGAAGGCCCATTGTTTCTACGGCCCTTAGAAGGCCCATTGTTTCGACGGCCCGTAGGAGGCCCATGTTAACTACAGTAAATATGTAGCCCATGGTTAATGTGGCCTAGTTTTAAAAAATAGGTTATTGCGGCCACTAGCAAACCGCGGAAAAAGAATTGCACTGACTACAAGAAAACAAATAAACAAGACAATAAGGAAATAAATAGGCAAGCAACTTACGCTAGGCTATCACGGCTATTACACATATTACATCCACTAGGCATCAAAGTTCGCCACCAGTGCAAATATAGGGAACAAAGCAGCATATAAACGCCGCAGCAAAACAAGTCCAGAACTGAAACCACTTCAGAAGAGCTCAAGAAACAATATCCTGGGTACCCATAATGCTGGCAAGATGCTTAGCAAGCTTATTAACGTTCTCTTGTTTGGCGATTAAATCCTCCAGCACTTGCTGTTGCACCAGAAAGTATGCATCTGAATTATGCAGGGACTTCCTCAGTCCTTCGGCTTCCTGTCACATAACATCTGATCAATGTCTTTCAACATGAAGTTGAGGCTCAAGAAGCCGAACTGATTCAGGCAGTGAGTTCGAAGAGCTGGTGCCAGAAGTAGTAGCCAGTAACTCGAACACTACATCAAGACAGGACTTTGGGGTTATCTCAGTGTCTTCAATATAGTTTTTATCAGCTTTCTTGGAGAACAACAGGGATGTCTCACTATCTTGAACCTTATATGCATTACTTCCTTTACCATTGCATAACGGGGTACTCTTCTCCAATATTTTATCCGCGTTCTAAAAGAGAAACAAACAAACACATCACAGGTTTACGATGTAGTATATGAAACTCATTTTGGTAAACCAGTTCAGTAGTAAGGTGGACAGGATAACAACATGAAACAAACATATATCTATGTAGTATGGTCACTGTATGGTCGATATCATTCTAGTTTATGTTGCCAAATCAAGATAGATATAGTTCGAATCATATCTATTTAAGACAAAGCAGCATAGACAGAATATAAGTGTGGGAAACTACACAGCAATAACAACACTTGTAATGTGCATGGCATGAGAACATAATTGTTTATTCAGTTGAAACTGAAATCAACATAGAGCAAGTTACAACAACAAACATGTTAAAGAAACAGGTTTAAAACATACCTGTTGCGCCATTGGAGTTTCAATTGCATCCTTCAAATTTGAAATTAGTTGGTATGAGTAAATACAGTGATGCAAGAGCAAAGTAGTATGAACCATAGCTACGGAACCTGACTGAGAACAATTCTTCTTCTGCTTTAAGCATTGACTTGGGGTTCGGAGCGGTGGTCCTCGTGCTTTGGGCACTGCAGTTGCCTTACTAACTGACCGTGTTTGGGTGCTCTGTGGTGGAGACGGTGCTGTGTCAACGGGAACTGGGTTACTATCTGCTGGGGTTGGGGTTAGAAGGGGTGTAGCTGGTTCTCTGTCCAACTGGGTAGGGGTACAATCTGCGTGAGTCTGGGGTATGTGTGGTGGGGCTGGTTCTTGGGCAAGTACAACCATGGTTCTATCTCCATCGACAGGTAGCACGATCTTTTCTGAAAACCGTGTTTTTACTCCCACAGATACTGCCATCACCCCCTCCAATTGAAATGGCTGATAAACAGGAAAAGTAATTGAATGTACAGACATTGTAAGATAGACAGGTGCATCGGATAGTATGGAAGAAAACATGGCATGAAATAATTCACATTTAGGTTGTCTAACCAAACAGAATAGCAGGACATAATTTCAAATATATGATGGCTAATTAAACAGGATAGCATGACACAATTTCACATGTATGATGGCTAACTAAACAGGATAGAATGACATACTTCAAAATATGATGACTATGTAAACAGGATGACATGATATAACTATACGATGTGTTTATTAAAGTGGTTGGCATGCCATAAATCACAAACATACCGTCGATGGAAACATGATGGCATGATATAATTCACGGATAGAATGACATAATTCAAAATATGATGACTATGTAAACATGATGAGATGATATAACTATATTATGTCTTTAGAAAATGGGTTGGCATGCCATAATTCAGATACATGCTGTCTATGTAAACATCATGGCATGATATAATTCAAATATATGATTTATATAGTAAGGAAGTGAGCAGAGGGCAATCGCATATATGATGTGTCAACTAAGGAGATGGCATTCAATATCGTGTATATGATGTAAAAACTAAGCATTGCAATACAACATATGCATGATATGAGTAATATCACCCTGCCAATTTTGAGCATACACCTCAAGGGGATAATAGGACTGGTCATCTGCCTCTGAATCCTCCTCTGAAGAGCTATCTGTAACCAGCAACATATCTGCTTCAGCAGGTAGCATTGTCTGCTCTGAAGACCTTGTTTTCACTCCAGATTTCTCCATCACCAATTCAAATGGCTGATGCACAGGAAGAGCAGTTGAATATACAAACATTGTCGACAAAAGCAATGCGAAATACAAAAAAAGGACGTCATGATATAATTCACATATATGACGCTTGGCTAAACAGCATGGCATTGCATAATTCACATATATAATGCCTTGCAACAAGATAGCATTGCATAATTCACATACATAATATCTTGCAACAAGATGGCATTGCATAATTCACATATATGGTAATTAGACACTAAACAGGTGGCATTCACACAAATCATGTCTAAACTAAGCAAATGACATAGCAATGCAAGATACCATACACATGATATGAGCAACATAACCCTGCCAAGTTAGAGCATGCACCTCGGGGGGGGGGGGGGATAGGACTGGTCATTTGTCTCTGAATCCTCCTCTGAGGAGCTATCTGTAACCAACAAGACATGCGCTTCGTTAGATAGCATTATCTGCTCTGAAGACCTTGTTTCCACTCCAGATTTTTCCATGACCGTGCTGAATGGCTGATGCAGGGGAAGAGTAATTGAATGTACTAAAATTGTTGACAAATTTAACACGTAATAAAAAATGTTGTCATGATATAATTCACATATAAGATGACTAGCTAACCAGGGTGGCATTGCAAAATTCACATATATGATGCCTGGCTAAACAAGATGGCATTGCATGATTCACATATATGATAAAGAAACTAAACAGATGGCATTGACACAAAGCATGTCTAAACTAAGCAGATGACATCTTTGATGTATACAGTAAGCAATGCAAGGCACCATATGCATGATATTACCAACATCAGCATGCCAAGTTAGAGCAAAGACCTCATGGGGTAAATAGGGGTGGTCTTCTGCTTCTGAATCCCCCTCAGAACAGTTATCTTCCTCTTGATTACGATCCTAAATGGGTGGAGGGGGGCTGCCTTTGCGCCCACCATGGAGCGACGTCTGCAGGAAATTTTATTGCCACGCAAGGCTCGTCTCTTTTGCTCTACATGTTCAGTTCCATTGTGTACAATAACTAACATGCATAGGAATAAAACATAGTCAGATTATGTAAGGAGTGCATGCACAAATCCAGAGTGAAGGTAGCAAACTGTGGATAGACCCAAAACCAATGATAGCAGGCAGATAATAGCTTTAGTTAAAAAATACAGATAATGGCTCCTTTAATGTTTGTTTGCACCCAACATGAAACTCATAGTAGACACCCGAGATTAACCAGATAGTAGACAGATAGTACTGATTGCTGCCCCAATATGTACCCCACAACCATTTAAAAACTCAAGTTTCAGCATAAGTTTGGACCTGAGTCGGAGGCTAATAGGTGAACACGACGATAAAGTAGTGATGCCTACTATTCAACCTTCTTCTTGTAGATGTTGTTGGGCCTCCAAGTGCTGAGGTTTGTAGGACAGTAGCAAGTTTCCCTCAAGTGGATGACCTAACGTTTATCAATCCGTGGGAGGCGTAGGATGAAGATGGTCTCTCTCAAGCAACCCTGCAACCAAATAACAAAGAGTCTCTTGTGTCCCCAACACACCCAATACAATGGTAAATTGTATAGGTGCACTAGTTCAGCGAAGAGATGGTAATACAAGTGCAATATGGATGGTAGATATAGGTTTTTGTAATCTGAAAATATAAAAACAGCAAGGTAAATAATGATAAAAGTGAGCATAAACGGTATTGCAATTCTAGGAAACAAGGCCTAGGGTTCATACTTTCACTAGTGCAAGTTCTCTCAACAATAATAACATAATTGGATCATATAATTATCCCTCAACATGCAACAAAGAGTCACTCCAAAGTCACTAATAGCGGTGAACAAACGAAGAGATTATTGTAGGGTACGAAACCACCTCAAAGTTATTCTTTCCGATCAATCCATTGGGCTATTCCTATAAGTGTCACAAACAGCCCTAGAGTTCGTAGTAAAATAACACCTTAAGACACACATCAACCAAAACCCTAATGTCACCTAGATACTCCAATGTCACCTCAAGTATCCGTGGGTATGATTATACGATATGCATCACACAATCTCAGATTCATCTATTCAACCAACACATAGAACCTCAAAGAGTGCCCCAAAGTTTCTACCGGAGAGTCATGACGAAAACGTGTGCCAACCCCTATGCATAGGTTCATGGGCGGAACCCGCAAGTTGATCACCAAAACATACATCAAGTGAATCAATAGAATAACCCATTGTCACCACGGTTATCCCACGCAAGACATACATCAAGTGTTCTCAAATCATTAAAGACTCAATCCGATAAGATAACTTCAAAGGGAAAACTCAATCCATTACAAGAGAGTAGAGGGGGAGAAATATCATAAGATCCAACTAGAATAGCAAAGCCCGCGATACATCAAGATCGTACCACCTCAAGAACACGAGAGAGAGAGAGAGAGAGAGAGATCAGACACATAGCTACTGGTACATACCCTCAGCCCCGAGGGTGAACTACTCCCTCCTCGTCATGGAGAGCACCGGGATGATGAAGATGGCCACCGGTGAGGGGTCCCCCCTCCGGCAGGGTGCCGGAACAGGGTCCCGATTGGTTTTTGATGGCTACAGAGGCTTGCGGCGGCGGAACTCCCGATCTATTCTGTCCCCCAATGGTTTTAGGGTATATTGGTATATATAGGAGGAAGAAATACGTCAGGGGAGCCACGAGGGGCCCATGAAGGCTGAGGGCGCGCCCAGGGGGGTGGGCGCGCCCCCTACCTCGTGCCTTCCTCGTTGATCCCTTGACGTGCACTCCAAGTCTCCTGGATTGCTTTCTTTCCAAAAATAACTTCTCCGAAGGTTTCATTCCGTTTGGACTCCATTTGATATTCCTTTTCTTCGAAACACTAAAACAAGGGAAAAAACAGGAACTGGCACTGGGCTCTGGGTTAATAGGTTAGTCCCAAAAATAATATAAAAGTGCATAGTAAAGCCCATAAACATCCAAAACAGATAATATAATAGCATGAATACTTCATAAATTATAGATACGTTGGAGACGTATCAGCATCCCCAAGCTTAATTCCTGCTCTTCCTCGAGTAGGTAAATGATAAAAGAAAGAATTTATGAAGTGTGAATGCTAGCAGGTGCATAAGTTTGATCTATGATAATTTCAATCACCTTTTCTAGCATCATTATATGTCATAACAGTAGCTCATATCATAAAGCTTCTCATGATCAAGTAACAAGCTATTCACATGTTAAAGTATAGATCATAAACTTTCTTGAAAACTAACAGACAGTTCTCAGTCATCAAACAATTGCAATTCATCTTATTTTCAGGAAGGGTCTATGTAAGAGCTTTGATTTAGCAAATCCCACATACTCAACTATCATATAGTCTTCCATGATTGCTACCACTCAAAGCATATTTTTAGAACAAATAGCATCCATCGAACACAGAGAAAGATAGGGGCTTAATGTTTCGCCTCCCAACTTATTTATCATATAGATAATTGTCAACAATAATAATTCATGATCAAATATATTTGAATGGCCATATATGCTTAGATCTTTCTCCACCACATGATGCTTGCCAACGAAAAAGTAGGTTGGAATGAGAAGGAATACTACTGACTCTTGCATGAAAGTAAAAGATAGGCCCTTCGCAGAGGGAAGCAGGGATTTGCAGAGGTGCCAGAGCTCGAAGCTTTAAAAGGGAGATGAAAATAATTTTAAGAGGTATGCTTTCATTGTCAACATAACGACCAAGAGTTCCCAATATCTTCCATACTAGATACATTATAGGCGGTTCCCAAACAGAAAGGTAAAGATTTTACTCCCCCTCCACCAACAATCACACTCCACGGCTTGTCCGGAACAACGGGTGCCGTCCAACTTTCAACAATCCTGGGGGAGTTTGTTTAAATTATTTGCGATTTTGTTTTTGATCTTTTGATCATAGGACTAGGCATCCCAGTTACCAGCCATTTTCTCGTGAATGATGAGAGGAGTCCACTCATCGTGAGAATAACCCACCTAGCATGGAAGATACTGATAGCCCCCAGTCGCTACATGAGCGATTCGGGCATACAAAACAGATTATTATTTGAAGGTTTAGAGTTTGGCACATGCAAATTTACTTGGAACGGCAGGTAAATACCGCATATAGGTAGATATGGTGGACACCCATGGAATAAACTTGGTTCAAGGAATTTGGATGCACAAGCAGTATTCCCGCTTAGTACAGATATTTTGGCTAGCAAAGGATTCTAAATAGCAAGCACCACATGTTAGAGGATCCATAACAATATAACTTCTATACAAATATACCCAAGCATAACTCATTATGTTGTCGTCCTTGTGCAACTTCAACTAATTTGCTCAGGTTTGAAAATAATTAATGGGGCTCACAATCATAGAAGATGTCCAAGATAGTATATTTATATGTGAAATCTCTCTTCCTTCAATATTCTTTCATGAATTGTTCAAGTGACCAATACAATGTTTGCTAACCTTCAAAAAAAATACCACCTCTACTTCTTATATGTGAAGTCATTACTCCCCATGGGAAAGGCATATGAAACATATATAATTTCAGATTTATGACAATCAAATCATTCAACCATTTACTCATAGGATATAAGTGAAGCACACGAGTAAATGACAAACTACTCCAAAAAGATATAAGTGAAGATCAATGAGTAGTTAAATAATTATGTAGCTATGTGAAGACCCTCTCTCATTTAAGAATTTCAGATCTTGGGATATTAATCAAACAGCAAGCAAAACAAAATAAAACGGCACTTCAAGGATAGCACTCATCATGTGAAGAAGCAAAAACTTAGGCCCAATCGATACTAACCGATAATTGTTGAAGAAGAAAGGCGGGATGCCTACCGGGGCATCCCCAAGCTTAGATGCTTGAGACTTCTTGAAATGTTATCTTGGGGTGCCTTGGTCATCCCCAAGATTGAACTTTTGCGTCTCCTTAATTCCTTTTATATCACGGTTTCCTAAATCTCGTAAGCTTCATCCACACCAAACTCAACAAGAACTCGTGAGATAAGTTAGTATAAACCAATGCAAAAACCTTATCATTTTCTACTGTAACAAATCACTAAAATTATTATTCAACATTGCATACTAAATGGCTCTGCATATTTAATACTCCTATCCTCCAATAGAATCATTAAACAAGCAAACATATGCAAACAATGCAAACATAACAGCAATCTGCCAAAACAGTACAGTCTGTAAAGAATGCAAGATTCATCATACTTCCCTAACTCCAGACATTATGAAATTCTACCACACTGTTGGAACTTTATCAGATCTCAATATGCAAAAAGTTTCAACATTTTATCATATTCTGACTTTTCTAGGGAATTTTTGCAACAGCGGTGAACTTTCTGTTTTGAAACAGCAACATGTATACTTGCAAAATAAGCATGGTAAAGGCTATCCTTGATATTTTTATTGAAACTAGAGATGAAAAACATTATTATAAATAACAGCAAGCAAATACTAACAAAATAAAATGACGCTCCAAGCAAAACACATATCATGTGGTGAATAAAAATGTAGCTCCAAGTAAAGTTACCGATAGACGAAGACGAAAGAGGGGATGCCTTCCGGGGCATCCCCAAGCTTAGGCTTTTGGTTGTCCTTGAATATTACCTTGGGGTGCCTTCGGCATCCCCAAGCTTAGACTCTTTCCACTCCTTATTCCATAGTCCGTCGAATCTTTACCCAAATATGAAAACTTCACAACACAAAACTTAACAGAAAATCTCGTGAGCTCCGTTAGCGAAAGGAAACAAAACACCACTTCAAGGTACTATAATGAACTCATTCTTTATTTATATTGGTGTTAAACATACTGTATTCCAACTTCTCTATGGTTTATAAACTATTTTACTAGCCATAGATTTATCAAAATAAGAAAACAACACACGGAAAACAGAATCTGTCAAAAACAGAACAGTCTGTAGTAATCTCTAACTAACGCAAACTTCTGGAACTCAAAAAATCCTACCAAAATAGCAAGACCTAGACAATTTGTTTATTTATCTATTTCAATTGGAATCAGTATTTTAGCACGTTCTGGTGATTTTAAACAATTGTTTTTGTGAACAGAAAGTTTCTTGAATTTTCAGCAAGATCAAATAACTATCATCCAAGAAGATCCTATAGGTTTAACTTGGCACAAACACTAATTAGAACACAAAACCACATCTAAACAGAAGATAGATGGATTATTTATTACTAACAGAACCAAAAAGAAAGAAACAAAAATAAAATTGGGTTGCCTCCCAACAAGCGCTATCGTTTAACGCCCCTAGCTAGGCATGATGATTTCAATGATGCTCACAAAAAAGATAAGAATTGAAACATAAAGGGAGCATCATGAAGAATATGACTAGCACATTTAATTCTAACCCACTTCCTATGCATAGGGATTTTGTGAGCAAACAACTTATGGGAACAATAATCAACTAGCATAGGAAGGCAAAACAAGCAAATCTTCAAGATTTTCAACACATAGAGAGGAAACTTGATATTATTGCAATATGTAGAAGCATATCATCCTCTCTCATAATAATTTTCAGAAGCATCATGAATGAATTCAACAATATAAGCAGAACCTAAAGCATTCTTTTCATGATCTACAAGCATAGAATTTTTATTACTCTCCACATAAGCAAATTTCTTCTCATGAATAATAGTGGGAGCAAACTCAACAAAATAACTATCATGTGATTGAAAATTAAGATCAAGATGACAAGTTTCCTGGTTATCATTATTCTTTAAAGCATACGTGTCATCACAATAATCATCATAGATAGGAGGCATGCTTTTATCATAGTAAATTTGCTCATCAAAGCTTGGGGGACAAAAAATATCATCTTCATCAAACACGGCTTCCCCAAGCTTGTGGCTTTGCATATCATTAGCATCATTGATATTCAAGGAATTCATACTAACAACATTGCAATCATGCTCATCATTCAAATATTTAGTGCCAAACATTCTAATGCATTCTTCCTCTAGCAATTGAGCACAATTATCCTTTCCATCATACTCACGAAAAATATTAAAAAGATGAAGCGTATGAGACAAACTCAATTCCATTTTTTTGTAGTTTTCTTTTATAGACTAAACTAGTGATAAAACAAGAAACTAAAAGATTCGATTGCAAGATCTAAAGATATACCTTCAAGCACTCACCTCCCCGGCAACGGCGCCAGAAAAGAGCTTAGTTGACGGGGTGTGAGTGCCGCTTACCTAGCCTCCCCAGCAACGGCGCCAGAAAAGAGCTTGATGTCTACTACGCAACCTTATTCTTGTAGACGTTGTTGGGCCTCCAAGTGCAGAAGTTTGTAGGACAGTAGCAAGTTTCCCTCAAGTGGATGACCTAAGGTTTATCAATCCGTGGGAGGCGTAGGATGAAGATGGTCTCTCTCAAGCAACCCTGCAACCAAATAACAAAGAGTCTCTTGTGTCCCCAACACACCCAATACAATGGTAAATTGTATAGGTGCACTAGTTCAGCGAAGAGATGGTGATACAAGTGCAATATGGATGGTAGATATAGGTTTTTGTAATCTGAAAATATAAAAACAACAAGGTAACTAATGATAAAAGTGAGCGTAAACGGTATTGCAATGCTAGGAAACAAGGCCTAGGGTTCATACTTTCACTAGTGCAAGTTCTCTCAACAATAATAACATAATTGGATCATATAACTATCCCTCAACATGCAACAAAGAGTCACTCCAAAGTCACTAATAGCGGTGAACAAACGAAGAGATTATTGTAGGGTATGAAACCACCTCAAAGTTATTCTTTCCGATCAATCCATTGGGCTATTCCTATAAGTGTCACAAACAGCCCTAGAGTTCGTAGTAAAATAACAACTTAAGACACACATCAACCAAAACCCTAATGTCACCTAGATACTCCAATGTCACCTCAAGTATCCGTGGGTATGATTATACGATATGCATCACACAATCTCAGATTCATCTATTCAACCAACGCATAGAACCCCAAAGAGTGCCCCAAAGTTTCTACCGGAGAGTCAAGATGAAAACGTGTGCCAACCCCTATGCATAGGTTCATGGGCGGAACCCGCAAGTTGATCACCAAAACATACATCAAGTGAATCAATAGAATAACCCATTGTCACCACGGTTATCCCACGCAAGACATACATCAAGTGTTCTCAAATCATTAAAGACTCAATCCGATAAGATAACTTCAAAGGGAAAACTCAATCCATTACAAGAGAGTAGAGGGGGAGAAACATCAGAAGATCCAACTATAATAGCAAAGCTCGCGATACATCAAGATCGTACCACCTCAAGAACACGAGAGAGAGATCAAACACATAGCTACTGGTACATACCCTCAGCCCCGAGGGTGAACTACTCCCTCCTTGTCATGGAGAGCGCCGGGATGATGAAGATGGCCACCGGCGAGGGGTCCCCCCTCCGGCAGGGTGCCGGAACAGGGTCCCGATTGGTTTTTGGTGGCTACAGAGGCTTGCGGCGGCGGAACTCCCGATCTATTCTGTCCCCCGATGGTTTTAGGGTATATTGGTATATATAGAAGGAAGAAATACGTCAGGGGAGCCACGAGGGGCCCACGAGGGTGGAGGGCGCGCTCAGCGGGGTGGGCGCGCCCCTGCCTTGTGCCTTCCTCGTTGATCCCCCTGACGTGCACTCCAAGTCTCCTGGATTGCTTTCTTTTCAAAAATAACTTCTCCGAAGGTTTCATTCCGTTTGGACTCCGTTTGGTATTCCTTTTCTTCAAAACACTGAAACAAGGGAAAAAATAGGAACTGGCACTGGGCTCTGGGTTAATAGGTTAGTCCCAAAAATAATATAAAAGTGCATAGTAAAGCCCATAAACATCCAAAACAGATAATATAATAGCATGAATACCTCATAAATTATAGATACGTTGGAGACGTATCAAGTAGCATGTCATCATATTAAGCGATGCATAACGTAAGCAGACACGAAAGAGTGCGACCTCTCTTGCAGACCCGTGTAGTCCTCAAGGTCATCTGCTCAGTTGATGATGGTAATGCAGTTGTCGTGGCTGTCGGCGGCGGGGAAGAAGATCTGAGGAGGTGAAAGACAGTCTGGAGAGCGGATCCCTGCTGTGGTGAACCCTTCCTTCATTGGAGCAGCTGAGCTGGGGTGGAACACATCACCGCAGGAGCAGGACAAACCACACAAGGTTTTCTTTGACACATATCTGTAACAGAAGTAATTGTATAAGGGCTTGTTTGAATTTGAGGATTCTAACAATGCAGGGATAGGAAATAGACAGGAAAGGATAGGAATGCACGTGCAAAACAGAGAATTTAAAAACACAGGATTTCTGCCAATCTGGGTGTTTGGTTCACAAGAATGGGAAGATCACAGGATGCAAAGAAGCATGGTGAGATTAAGTCAAACCACAAGAAGTGTACAACCTCTTTGGCGAAGCCATGTCGATCTCAGCGTGATTGGGTTGGCCGGTGATGATGCTCGGGCTGACTTGGCTGTCGGAGGAGGGGAAGAAGATCTTAGGCGTCTGGAGATGGAGCCCGAGGTACTGCTCCGCTGTGATGGAGGGTTTCGTCGTTGGAGCAGCTCCGGTGAGTTGTACGACGCCGAGGCTGAAGCAGGACAAGAAAGACAACGTTAACCTGAGTGGAATTCTAATAGCATCTCCAATAGATGACGTAAAATACATAACCACAAAGTGCTAGATGTATACATCAGCCGCTCATCTCTGAACTTAACTGTCGAAACTGAATTTAACTGTAGAAACTGAACTTAACTGTCGAAACTGAATTTTGTTGTCGAAACTGAATTTTACTGTCGAAACTGAACACACTAGAGGTGAGGCTACACGTCAGTC
Source organism: Triticum aestivum (assembly GCF_018294505.1). Lineage (NCBI taxonomy): Eukaryota > Viridiplantae > Streptophyta > Magnoliopsida > Poales > Poaceae > Triticum > Triticum aestivum. The sequence continues at coordinate 42,589,025 of NC_057811.1, read as the reverse complement.
GACTGACTTTTTCATCTCTGGGCAGTCGATTTTGCAGCCGTTGGATACGAAATCAAGGGCCTGCAGTTCATCTTCAACCTCCACCCCCCTGAGCCGCCAGCCACCACCGGCCAAACAGCAGCCCCCCGTCGCCCGCGGCCGGCGGTGCGCCGCCCCGCCCGCCCCGAAAACACTCCCCACTGCCGGTCTGCCGCCGCCCCGGCCATCCCTCTAGGCCCCCCCGTGCCAAGCTTTTTCTCCGGCGATCCCCACGCCACCGCCCCACCACCGCCCCCACCCTGAACCCTAAGATAGATAGTGGGGTACCTCTCCAGTGAGCCCCCTACCCGATGCGGCTGGTTCTTCCTTAACTCCGGCGAGCCCCCCCTGAAAATGGACTGACCGAAAAGTCGATTCAGTCGACTGAAGTGTAGCTAAATCGGAGCAGCATCGCAAGCAAGAGGAAGAGCGAGAGCAGCAGCGCGAGCAAGAGCAGACCAGGTAGGGGACCGAGAGCAAGAGCAGAGTAGCAGCGCAAGCGCGAGCTAAAGCAGCAGCAGCTCCTACTGATGTGGACGTCGCCGCCGAGGGAGCGACACTGTGGAGCAAGTGGCCGGCGATGCCGCCGTGGATTGAGCCACGCCATGTCGGCTCGGGACCGAGTGCCGGCAACACCGTGAGATCGAATCAAGAAGAAAATGTGGCGATTAGTGTACAACCTCTTTGGTGGCGCCGATTAGGCTGCAGCTTCATCGGAGGAAACGGTGATGATGATGCTCTTCCGGTGGTGCAGGTGAAGACGGCGGTGTGGGAATGGAGGTGGCGCGAAAGACAAGGGGAACATCGGGGCAGCTCGTTGGAGGTGGAGGACGGGGTTGCTGAACCGGTGGGACCACCAGATCGACGACGGATCCTCATCCGGTACGGTGGATGAGGGACGTCGAGGTGTTGCTGTGGACGACGTCGTCGGGGAAGAGGATCCGGCTGGGTGGCGGACGGAGGAGGGTGTGGGGCTTCGCAGGTTTTCCCGGCCACGGTGTACGAATGGGTGGGCGGATGGGATGGGAGTGGGGAATCATGGCTTAGGGACGCGCTTGTCCGGGGTATCACGGGCATTTCGCGTGTCGGGATTTCACAGGAGGTGGGAGTTTTCACGCGCGTTGTAATTTTGGAATAGCAAGGCGCGGGTTGAGATGGAGGGAGTTGTCGGAGCACAACGAGACAAAGATATATCTTAAATATTTCGGGCTAACAAGGCGCGGGTTCAAATTTCCGGACAAGCCTAACATGTACTATACCAAATCAATTCGCACTACAAATGTCATTCAAAACTTTGAATTCATGTTATGTTCAATTAAAATATTTCGCTACATGTATAAAGCATGCAACCTAGTACTCAAATGAACGTTTTAGTGCATTCCAAACGTATATACTACCGCTTCAATATGAACTAAATTTGAATTCGTTTCTCTATTTGAATAAGATCTACAATAATGATTGTTGTGAAGTCAAAGCATTTGAATTCGTTTCTCTGTTTTAATAAGATCTACAATCGTCATTATTGTCAAGTTAAACCATCGTTTGTGTATTATCTACACAGCACACGACATGATTAGTCTCGAGTTACATATGAACTATGTGTACTATATAAACCCGAACTCGATTTTTTGAATCCACTTTATGTTGATTTCAAATCATAGTGCATTTCAAGCTCTAGCTAGATCTTGACAAACTAAACCATGTCTCATATGTATAATGTGTTTATCACATTATGTATGGTGCCCCGCCCCCTACGCCTACAAGTATTTAGATGTGAGTTGCAAACACCACACATTACCACAAATTCAAATAAAATGTGAGAATGTTCGATATATAGTATTGTTTAGATTGTTCGATATTTAGTTGTAACCTGCAAACGCCACACATTATCACAAATTCAAATAAAATGTGAGATTGTTCGATGTATAGTATGGTTTAGATTGTTCGACATTTAGTTGTGAGTTGCAAACGCCATGCATTATCACATTATGGTATAACATGTGCAAAACCACAACATGTGTATCACCGCTATATTCATGCATGCATATGTTTAAAACACTATGATCTCCTATTCAAATATATGAATCCACTTTCATATCAAATTATGATCTTTGTTAGTATCTTACACCCACACAATCCTCTAACCTTTGTAGCTACCACTAACTTCCTCTCGTGCATGCACACGCCCTCCTCACCCTCCCCCTCCCTCAGCATTCTATCCATCGCGCACATTCATTTTTTTCTTTAGGTCATTCTCCCACAGACTCCACAACTCCTTTCCGACACACACCGATCGATAAACCTCTCCAGCGATGTCTGCCTACAACATACACACGCACCTTCAATCTCCTCCTTTATGTGTCCTTGCATCGTGTCTCTCATACGGTCCCACACACGTGTAAACTCTCGCCCCTCTTTTCATCGATCTCACAACCGCATACTCATCCCCCTATCTAGCTAGTAGCTGGGCCTCTCGCACCACCTCCTAGCTCCATTCTCTCTGTCTATCCGTCTCGTCGGGCCTTATTTGCCTCTAAAAAATGGACGTACACCGACCGATCTCCCGCTATACATATAGCTAGCTAGGTCCTTATAACTCGTTTTCCCCACGCGTTGATCGATCTACCTCATTAATTATGTCTCCCCCTTCCTCCGACAAACAACAATTGATCTACCGATCTAGTTAGGTTTGCTTACCAAACACATGGTTCCCCTTCATCATCCATGGATGTGTCCCGACAGATATCTCATGCACAGGCACACATAGAAACACATCCCCACTCTTATTGATAATATTGCAGTTCCACCCTCAGTTTGTCTAGTAGGCCTCTCCCACCATCTTTGAGAAGCAACTCCATCACCCATCCTGCACTCTACCCCTCTCCCTCCCTCTCTCTCTCCTCTCTCTCTCTGTCCCATCCTATTTCCCGTCCTTCAGTTATGTATGGATGTCGACCTATCTCCCTCAAGACATAGCTGGGTCTCTCCTTCTCAACACATATACGAGTCGTTCTACCTCTATAGTTAGGCCTCTGCCTACCCCTCCCCCCACCCCCTCCCACACACACACACACACCGATACATCGAGCGCTCTAGTCATGTCTCCCTGCCACACACAAACTTGACCCATGCCCTCTGACGTTCCGGTAGCTAGGTCAGTCGCCCTATATCTTTGACTTGCACACACACACAATTCCGATGGATCTCTTCATCGATCTCGCACCCACCCACCTGATCCTCTCTTCGACTCTATTGATATATATGACCTCTCCCTCTCTTCTCGTGGATCGCCCGACCCTCTATATATGATATGGATAGGCCTCCATTTCACACACATTGCATGCAAAATTTTGTTTGAGATGTCATCGACACATATTCCCACAAATACATTCACGAAATCAACCTCCCCCCGCCAAAACAAAAAACACTCACGAACGCACAAGCCATTTGTCTAGGTTTGTATCTCTCATAGACACCCACGTAGGTGGGGGACGTGCACGAAGAGAAGAGGTGCACGCACGGTGCACGTACTCCCGTCTCTTTCCCAACCACACACGCGCGGGTACACGGTGGAGCTCATTTCTGTACGAAAAGGTAGCCCACGTGGTAACTTGACATGTGTACTGGTTGTCCACTAGATGGAGGGAGGATCGTCTACCACGGGTGAACAAACAAATTGTGACTTGACGCGTTATGTTAAAAAAGAGGCAAACCATGTGGGGCCTACCTTAGAGGGAAGGCTCTATACACTGGAGTACTTTTGATGTGTCCCGTCAACTCGTAGAACGAGGAGAAGCTTGCTTAGTACGTTGTCTCCCCCGCCCACGGGCGCGGTGGCTCGCAGGACGAGGTGAAGCTTGCTTACTAATGAGTGCGTATGCCTTACGTCCGGTCCCTCGCCCACGCGCGCGGTGGCTCGCAGGACGAGGAGAAAATTTTACTAGTACTCCCTCCGTTTACTCCTCGTCCCTACCTTGGTTAGAGAGATTATCATATTGTTTGGAATATATGTCCTTTAGTAGATTTCAATATGAACTACTAGTACATACTCCAAACACTGATGTATATAGACGTATTTTAGAGTGTAGATTCACTCATTTTGCTCTGTATGTAGTCCATATTGAAACGAACATAATAGTACGCACTCTCCCTCGCCCCTCGACCCTCGCCACATGGTGGACGTGCAGCAATTCATTCAGTCTCATATAGCAAGAGCGATATATACTGCAGTACCATTATTGCTCGACTTCCCGAAGAGGCGAAGAGCCAATCGCAAGGTTAATAGTTTGGAGATGCCAAGCGCAAGGTTTATAGGAGAACGAGTAGTAGGTGCCGCGACATTTACAAAAAAAGTTTTTTTCTTCAGTGGCACGTACGCAATATAAATAGGTTCACGTGGAGAGAAAAGGAAACCGCTCCACTATATACATAGGCAGGACGAGCCTACACGGTTGCTTGCTGGGGTTGCTCTCTTCAGTTTTCACAGCCTCTCGCACAAAACCACTGTGGCCACATCTCTAACATCCCGGCGGATCACGTCCGCTGGGGGAAGGGTGGATGCTTAGTGTAGATGCGGTCGCCGTCGCTGACGGCGAAAACCCACTGTCGGCACGTCCCGATCAGGGGTCCCCGCCATTCTCTCTCACAAAGCCGGTGAGGTTGCCTTCATCCATTGCTCACTACTACGACGTGGGTAGTTGCCTCCTCTCGCCGCCCTCCTGTAGGTTGAGCTACATCCCGACATCCCTCAGGTACAACTCCCATTACAGCCGGCTTGCACCACTGCTCCAGCTGCCCACATCACTCCATGTGGATATTTCTTTACTTCTTTGCCCCGCACATACCTCTATCGGCTTCTGCGTACTATATTTGTGATGAGTTTATGTCTCATCAACTAGTCCCAGTAATCTTATTCTAATCACGCTTCTTCAATTTCTTTGCCACAGGGATGCTCATCTTGATTTTGGTGAAACTGCACAAAATGATCCGATGGTCAAAGGGTTGCAAACTTCATTTCTTAGGAAGCTCCGACGTTGCCAAAAAATTAAAGCCTGGTTAGGGTTTACGGTTCAAGGGCTAGGGACTGCATGGATCATTTTTTTCTTTAGCCGTCTCTGTTTCAATGGCTAGGGACTGCATGAGTAGTAGTAGTACTGTACGCCTTACGCCCGCTCCCTCGCCCACGCGTGCGTTGGCTCGCAGGACGAGGAGAAAATTTTACTACTCCCTCCGTTTACTCCTCGTCCCTACTACCTTGGTTAGAGAGATTATCATATTGTTTGGAATATATATGTCCTTTAGTAGATTTCAATATGAACTACTAGTACATACTCCAAACACTGATGTATATAGACGTATTTTCGAGTGTAGATTCACTCATTTTGCCCCGTATGTAGCATAAAGTTGAGACACTTATTTTGGAACGGAGGCAGTACATATTTGCTATGATCTGTACATCATTGAGATACAATAGCATGCATGTTAGTCTCCTTTGTATTTGATGAAATGTTGCAACGGGCAACCTTGGACGCAAGATACTTGTAACAGAAGCCGGAAGTTTCATAGCATTGTACTATCTCGCTGATAAATTACAGTACGTACTATACAAGTACTTCCTCCGTTCCTAAATATAAGTCTTTGTAGAGATTTCACCATGAACCACATACGGATGCATATACATGCAATTTAAGTGTAGATTCGTTCATTTTGTTCTGTATGTAGTCCACCTAGTGGAATCTCTACAAAGACTTATATTTAGGAACGGAGGGAGTACTATGTAAAGAGTTAGGTGTCGCATGGTGTCCAGAAAATAAGGTGATAGTGTGAGGTGGGCCATGTAATCACTGAGCCTGTGTGTTTTCACTGCTCTTGCACTCCTCCGCCGTAAGAATGGAGAAAAATTTAATCTAGTAGTACCTCCTTTCGCCGAAAGCGTGGGACATCCAGCAGTCCTACCACCTCAGTAATAATGACCAATGAGCCGTCAAATCACATAGACCTAGCAGTAAGTTGGACGGACGAAGCAACCAGAACTCTTGAATCCGCTTCTCCCTTCAACGTAGGCACCAGTGAGAGGTCGCGTCGGCTCTGCCCGGGCATGAATGCGGCACCGATTCTTTGGAGCGGCGCTGACCGTTTCAGGCGGGAAGCGCGCGCGGGCGATGGAGGGGCTTTGGGTGGGCTAGGCTGGTCAGGAGCGGGCATGGCAGCTGTCCGCCTGTCCCTACCGGACGCCCAGAAACAAGAGGATGCACCGAATCTCGCGGCTAAAATCGTACACTACACACTATCTCTCTATAGGAGTAGGTTGATCTATCGCTCTCTCTAACACACACATGTTGTTAAACACACACACGCACACGCACACGCACACACAGGTTCATAGAATAGGAAAATCGTGCGAGTGCGAAGCCACAGGAAGTGAGATACAAATGGAGTACGTACGAGAAGAGGTGACGAATATTCCATCAAACCTGGACTGAGGAGTAGTACTCCCTCCATCTAGGTGTTAAGTCATCCTACGGAAATCAGATATTCCCAAAATGTTTAGGCGTCGTCCATTAACTTCGCATCTCAATCCCCTCCTGGCCTCGTTGCTAGCGAGTGTTGTTACTTAGGGAGCGTTTGGATCCTTAGCAAGAACAGCTTATAGCATAGCCGGGCAAGGTTAGGCGTTTGGAACTATTAAAATATGTTAGCTTTTGTGGGCCAGCTAGCTTGGGTGGGCTAGAAAAACCTTGCTAGCTCAGGAGAGCCAGCTCGGCTCGCTTCCGACGGCAAACTTCGCGTAGTAGTAACATAGACTAGTAACATATGCATGTTACTAGTCCAAGTTACTCACCACTATGACCAGCCTAAGCAATGTAACCAAACGCTCCTTACTCTGCCTTGTTATCTCCCCCGGAAACCCAATGCATGGAGCGCAACTACGCGTTGATCAGTCAAGAAATCAAAGCCGGCTTGCATGCGAGTTAATACGTGGCCCTGCATGGTAGCTAAAACGGCATCTCTTAGTTGTTTGAATTAATTATTGCATTTAGAGACAGAAATCAGGGCTTGCACCTTGGTCCCACTGCACCTTCTAACGTGACTTATTACACCTAGACGGAGGGAGTCGTACGAGATACGGTGGCACACTGACTTAGGTCGAATACAAGTGCCCAAAATTGTGTGCATGTTATAATAAGGATTCACTTAAAATAGTGCGTGAGCGAACAGAGGGATCAATTGGACAGTGTTCCCAAGCAGTAGCGAGATTTGTGAGGTAAGATACACCGCTGACGCTTTTAATTTTTCTTATTAATTTGTTTGTTTCACCCTCTGATTGGTGGGACCCAACGTACTACGTGGAGAGAGGTAAGGTGACTAAGGCTGCATTATTTCTGCACCACTTTGGATAGTCTTACCAACAAAGCCACATGACACGATTATGAATTAAATCCCAATGACTCCCACACACACAAAAACACGGCATGCTTGTCACACGAATGCAGGAATGTATAAAAGGTTATTTTCCTCTCGTTGAACATAACGGGAGGGTTGTGTAGCTGGTTAGCCTGTTCGCTCATCAAACTTGAGGTCTCGGGTTCGATAACTACACTTGAGCATAATTCGTGCCAGGAGGATTCTTTGACTGGTCAAAATGGATGGATACGGAGCTGTACGATCTCGTAGTGACCGTATAATCACCTCATCATGTATAAGCTGCAGCCTCGGCGCTTGTTTTCTAGGGTTTGCACTCTTCACACTCTCTCCAGTATATATATACACGCTGGAGCCTCAGCGCTTGTAGTTGCTCTCTTCACACTCTCTCACCCTCTCCAGATCTAAACAAGACTTCGTTGGCCTCTCTCTCCCCTCACTACTGGTCTGCTTGTTGTTGCTCTCTTCACACTCTCTCACCCTCTCCCGATCTAAACAAGACTTCGTTGGCCTCTCTCTCTCCCCTCACTGCTGGTTTGCCTGTAGTTGCTCTCTTCACACTCTCTCACCCTCTCCAGATCTAAACAAGACTTTGTTGGCCTCTCTCTCTCCCCTCACTGCTGGTCAAAGAGCCGGCAGGATCCGTCTGCCGGGAAGGGAAGGAGGCTTAACGCTGTCGCCGTCGGCGAGGGAGGGAATCCACTACCGGCGCAGCTGTTCACTTTCACCCAGCGGCGGCGCGGGAGGGCCTCCAACCCCTTCTTCTTCGCCGCCGTACATAGTGTGGGTTGAACGGCCTCCGGTCGGCCACCGAACCACACCCCAAGAACCTTAAGGTATAATTTACTTATTCCACATGCATTGCTCTAGCTGCATGTGGGCTTTTTCCGCTTCTGCACTCAAATCTGGGTGTTGGATCAAACAGGAAAGTAGTGGGGAAAGTTGTATACCATGAATCTAGGACGTGGTTCAAAGAGGAAAGGAATGGGGGAAAGTAGTGGGAAAAGTTGTATAGCATGAATCTAGGACGTGGTTCAAAAAGGAACGGAAGGGGGAAAGTAGTGGGGAAAGTTGTATCGCATGAATCTAAGACGTGGTTCAAAGAGGACAGGAATGGGGGAAAGTAGTGGGGAAAGTTGTATAGCATAAATCTAGGACGTGGTTCACAGAGGAAAGGAAGTGGGGAAAGTACTAGTACAGACTGGTTATCCAGCACCTACATTGGTCGAAAAGGGAAAACAATGACAAACGCAGTACGCACATCTGTAACGAACTAATCTTTTGTTTTGGGGGACAAGGCTGTAGAGTTTGAGCAGGACTAGATTTGCTGCGCTCACATAGGGAAAGGTGTCTAAAGATAACAAAACTGGGACCAATACAAATATGCTCCTTGGTTGTTTGTTCTTTGTTGCAACAGACTGTGCCTCACCCCAGTACATCGGTAGATGCACATGGTGCTGGTGCGTCCACTGTCCCGTGCAACTCTTTAGCTGTTGTTAATCTAAGGCCCTGTTTGGTTAAAAACTCCCTAGTCCCTACCTTCTTGGTTCCAGGGACTAAACATGGACTAGAGGTTATTAAATGACATGCTAAAAGACCATGTTACCCCTAGTAATGAACTAATAAAGACAAGGTGCGATGCGTGGCAGGGGCAACTGTTGGAAAAAGTCCCAAAAAGACTCTCCCTCGGGGTCTTCTTTCTTTAGTCCCAAATGCCCACTTTTAGTCCCTAAAAGTCCCTCCTGTTTGGTTTAGATGGGACTGGCATGGAGTTTTTTTAGTTCCTCCACCAAAATGTCCCTGTAAACAAACACCCTCTAATAATGCCGCTGGAAAATTGATGCAATGCCACAGTTAAAAGCAAATTACATGTTTAACGAATTTTATTGTTAATATAATATCTCTGTTAATATTAATCAATGCCACCGTTTCAGAAATGCTACTGTCTTTCTTTCTTTCCCATTTAGATAAGGTAGATGCTTCTTTTTGTTGGCTTCTATGTCATCCACCGTTATTGACCACTAGTAGTTTCCTTTGCACCTCTGTGTAAACAGGGTTATCTACTTCACCTCGTTGCCATTGTGACCTTTTGTTGCACTACACAAACCACTTTTGTTTTAAGAGTGTTTTGTGCAGTTCAACCAAAATGTCACACCGAAAACGTTGCTTGATTGCTTGATCTTAGTGGAACTGCACAAGAGGAGATCTTACTTGCTATCCATGTTGGAAAATTTGGTTCAGATCTTCTTCTTGTGAGTTGTTTGAATTCCGCGTCATGAGAGGTCAGTACTAGCCTTCTTTCACATGATTCTGCAGTGTGCTTTCATATGTTGTGCTACTTGTACGGTAATGTTGCTTGATTTTAGTGAACTGCACAAATGGAGACAAGACTTCCAATCTGTATGTGCACCGCAATATCCCATTGAGGCAAGATAACGATATTTCACAACTGTTGGCCTGTATTTTGCGAGTTTCATCAGAAAATTAATGTCATTGTTTAGTGCTATACTTGTGCAACCTAATTGACATGCCAAATCTTACATTGAAGGCGAAGGTTGTCTGTTATTGAACCAAGTGATGAAGGGGAAGAACAAGCGGAAGAAAAACAAAAATCAACTCCTGGTGCTGTAATGAAGCACTGGAACTGTGATGACACAAGTAATGATATAGTTTTGCATCTTAATTTATTGCTATGGCTGGAACGAGCATTTGTTTTGCCACTGATTTGATGCCACTCTTAATGTAATACGTAATTATCTCTACTTGTGCAAACAGGGATCTTCTTTGAAGATACCATATATTTTAGTGGAACTGCACAAGAAGATGTTGGAAACATTAATCTAATCGAGGAGTATATAGTAAGTATGGCCACCACAGTAGATAGCAACAGATGGTTCCGGAGAAGTGCTTCATCTGTATGCTCTACACAATAAGCCTCCTGACAAAGGTTGGTAGTCGCCCACTGATTTCATACATATGATTGAGCTTTGTCATCTCTATTGGTGTTGTGCTACTGTTTAGATACTGTCATCAAAAAGTGGTATTGTCCTTGAGAAGTGCTTCATCTGTGCTGTTTTAAATATTTCCTTTCCTTTTTTTTCGAGCAAACAGGGATGCTAGCATTTAGTTATCCTCTTGTCTTTGCACAACAGGATCATCCTCCTCTAAAGAAGAATATGGAGTACGTGAAGTGACTAGTTCCGATTATGCCAGGATGAAGAAGCCCTGTCTATCTTCTCATCAGAAGGAGCAGTTGAAGGATGGTTACATTACCCCCCCCCCCCACAAGACCAAACTAACTTCAGCTCAGAAGGACTAACAAATCTCCATTTTCTTTCTGTGATGCGCGAGTACAATGTTGTTCTAGGATTCTTTCCGGTGAGTTCCATTTTTCTAAAAGTGTGCTCTACATGGACCATGTAGGTGCCTGTTTAAACTGTCAATTCATAGTACAGTTTGCTTTATACTAATCACTTTTTTTGTATTTGTGCAAACAGGGGTGCTCAGCTTGATTTCAATGGCAACTGCACAAAATGTTCATGAATACATCGAATCATTCATTTCCACCACAAGAAAGGAGGTGCCGATAAGTTCAAGGCGTTGCAACATATAAGGGCGAAATCATACAAGCTACGCGCGAATTTGTTTGATTTTGGTGGAACTGCACAAAAATAACAGCTGGTTTATTTAGCACGAGGTGCCATGTCAATGTCCGGACTGATGGCAAACCCTGCCCATTCCACAATCATAGGCATTTGATATTTTGGAATGGGAAAACCTTGTCAAATTTTGCTCATTGATTTTAGCAAGAAGACATGCGTTTGATATTTTCGAATGGGACGCCCTTTGCTGTCAGCAGCGTCGATCCATTTTTTCTTTATTCTTTAGTTGTGAAGTAAATATTGGCTCTGACATGTGAATCGCTGAGATGCATAATCATCGATTGTTTTGAATGTTCTTTATGACATGTGAATCGCTGTGATTGCAATGTACAGGAACGCTAAAAAGCTGCTCAAACTCTTTGTACTCCTTCTGTTCCTTTTTACTTCGCACATTGTGAAAGTGCATCCTTTTTTCTATAAGATTGGTCAAAGTAGAGATACTTTGACTGCAGACAAAACTTGTATGCAGACTAGAAAGGACCAGAGGGAGTACATGTGAAACTGCTGCAAACGAGGTGATCACCCCGGGAATAATGCTAGTATGTATTGTTTTGCATGTTTATCCAATGCCAGTGATACAAGAATTCGAACTAATCAAATAAATTCATTCATACACGGTCGGATTTCATATAAACATGCCAGATTTCATTACATTTCATACATTCTTCAACTAAAAAGGGGTGCGCTGGAGGTATAATTAATTAACCGAAGCTACCCACCTGTGTCCGGCTGAGCCAAACAGAAGCTTCGGTGACTTAACTGCAGGTGCAGTTGCGTAACTGACATGTGGCCTAGATGCCTGTTGGGCCCACGTGTCAGTCAGCCAACTGCACCAGCAGTTAAGTAGAAGCAGCGTCCTTCTCCAACATAGCTCTCCGACTCCATGTCGCCGCCAAGAAGCTAACCGGCCGTCAGTGGTAAACCCGCCTAGCTTGTCATAGCGATTAGGGCAACTAGGAGCCCAATGATCAGGATCCCCAAATGACAAACACCTTTCTTATTATCATTCTTCTTCTTGAAGTTCGTGTGTTGCACAGCCTTGTTCTTCCCATGAAACTTTGCTTTACCATCAAACTTGCCCTTGTTCTTGAACTTGCGGGGCTGGAAGTTCTTCTGTACCAGATTGGCACTAGATCCTCCCTCAATTCCTCGAGCACGTGTGTCCTTTGCTCTCGCCTTTTCTTCCACATCAAGAGTGCCAATGAGATCCACGAAGGAGGAAGCTTAGTGATGATACCTCCGGCAACAAACTTGTCCGGTAGCATACAACTGAAGTGCTCAAGTTCTCTAGCAAATGAATGTATCTCATGAGCTTGCTCAACCACAGAGCACTCTTCAATCATCCTGTAATCATAGAATTGCTCCATGAAGTACAGCTCAGTGCCAGCAACCGGAGGGTAGCAGCGATGGCCTTACTTGGACCCGAGCGGCGACGACCTACCGTGTTCTACTCTTCCTCGTTTTCTGTGTGGCGCGGCCTCGTTGGCAGGGGGCGGGGCCTCGGCGGAGCCTGCGATGTCCTCTGTCTCGTTGCCGGTGGGCGGCGCCTCGGCGGAGCGGGGGAAATCCTCCCCCTCGTTGCCGGTAGGGTGGGGCCTCGGCGGAGCCAGCGGTGTCCTCTACCTCGTTGTTGGCGCCGCGGGGCCTCGGAAAAGCAGGGCCTCATCGACGCCAGCGGAGCGGGGACTCGTCGGAGCCGGCATTGTCCTCTGCCTCGTCCTCGGTCTCGCCAAACAGCGCCTCGCCCGATTCATCGCCCTCTTTGTAGGCGGCCGCAACCTCCGCCACCCACATGTGGTACCGCCAGCGCTCGAGGCGGCCCTCGCGGGCGGAGCGGTACGAGTCGAGCAGCGCCTCCTGATCCGCCCGCTCCGCGGCGATCTGCTCCTCCGCCGGCATGTGCAACTGGAGGAGATGGTGGTTGTAGGCGGCGTTGGCCTGCGCCTCCCGGAACTGCTCCTCACGCTTCTGCCTCACCATGTCCATATATTGGGCACGGGCCTCGCCGATGGTCAGGGTGCAATGCACCGGCGAGGATGGCGCGGAGGAGGGGGTTGGTGCCGGATCGTCGACTACCATGTTCTCCATTGGGACGTCGTCGTCCTCCGGCTGCCTGTCGGCCAGCCAGTCGGCAGGAATGGCTGCCATCTCCTTGTGGTCCGTCGTCCGCCTGTCTCGAAGAGCGCTGGAGCACGAGGAAGCCATGGTGGGCAGTAGTGGTGTGGACACGAGAATAGGAACGTATGCGGATGACTGCGGCTATGGCCGGCGCAGCAGTTTATATAGCAATGGTGGGCGGCGGAGGGACGGACGTGTGGCGCCGGAGTAGCCTCCTCGGCAACCGCGTATAATTAATGTGGGTGGCAGAAGGACGGACGGACGACACTTGTGTCGTTTGAAGGTGGAGCAATCGCATGCACCGAGAAGCGGGGCAGGCGGCGCTGACCGTTTCGGGCGGAAAGCGCGCGCGGGCGAGGGAGGCAGTCTGGGTGGGCCAGGGTAGTCAGACTCGTGCTTGGCAGCGGGTCGGTCCAGCAGCCGGACATGCTGGCTTGCCAGCTACCTGCTACCTCTTGAGCACTGCGTTGGTTTTCCCTTGAAGAGGAAAGGGTGATGCAGCAAAGTGGCGTAAGTATTTCCCTCAGTTTTTGAGAACCAAGGTATCAATCTAGTAGGAGGCTACACACGAGTCCCTCGCACCTACACAAATGAATAAATCCTCGCAACCAACGTGATAAGGGGTTGTCAATCCCTACACGGTCACTTACGAGAGTGAGATCTGATAGATATGATAAGATAATTTTTTTGGTATTTTTATGATAAAGATGCAAAGTAAAGAAAGTAAAATAAAAACGGCGCCAGAAATATCTTGTTGTCGGGAGATTAATATGATGCAAAATAGACCCGGGGGCCATAGGTTTCACTAGTGGCTTCTCTCAAGAGCATAAGTATTTACGGTGGGTGAACAAATTACTGTTGAGCAATTGACAGAATTGAGCATAGTTATGAGAATATCTAGGCATGATCATGTATATAGGCATCACGTCCAAGACAAGTAGACCGACTCCTGCCTGCATCTACTCCTATTACTCCACACATCGACCGCTATCCAGCATGCATCTAGAGTATTAAGTTCATAAGAACGGAGTAACGCTTTAAGCAAGATGACATGATGTAGAGGGATAAATTCATGCAATATGATATAAACCCCATCTTGTTATCCTTGATGGCAACAATACAATACGTGCCTTGCTGCCCCTACTGTCACTGGAAAAGGACACCGCAAGATTGAACCCAAAGCTAAGCACTTCTCCCATTGCAAGAAAGATCAATCTAGTAGGCCAAACCAAACTGATAATTCGAAGAGACTTGCAAAGATAACCAATCATACATAAAAGAATTCAGAAGATTCAAATATTGTTCATAGATAAACTTGATCATAAACCCACAATTGATCGGTCTCAACAAACACACCGCAAAAGAAGATTACATCGAATAGATCTCCACAAGAGAGGGGGAGAACATTGTATTGAGATCCAAAAAGAGAGAGGAAGCCATCTAGCTAATAACTATGGACCCGAAGGTCTGAGGTAAACTACTCACACTTCATCGGAGAGGCTATGGTGTTGATGTAGAAGCCTTCCGTGATTGATGCCCCTTCCGGCGGAGCTCCGGAACAGGCCCTGAGATGGGATCTCACGGGTACAGAAGGTTGCGGCGGTGGAATTAGGTTTTTGGCTCCGTATCTGATCGTTTGGGGGTACGTAGATATATATAGGAGGAAGGAGTACGTCGGTGGGGCAACATGGGGCCCACGAGGGTGGAGGGCGCGCCCAGGGGGTAGGTGCGCCCCCCTACCTCATGGCTTCCTGGTGGCTTTCTTGACGTAGGGTCCAAGTCCTCTGGATCATGTTCGTTCCGAAAATCACGTTCCCGAAGGTTTCATTCCGTTTGGACTCCGTTTGATATTCTTTTTTTGTGAAACTCTGAAATAGGCAAAAAATAGCAATTCTGGGCTGGGCCTCCGGTTAATATGTTACTCCCAAAAATAATATAAAAGTGAATAATAAAGCCTAATAATGTCCAAAACAGAAGATAATATAGCATGGAGCAATCAAAAATTATAGATACGTTGGAGACGTATCACTACCTCGCCGAGCTGAGCGACGACAATCAGACGATGGACGTAGCTTCCGACCAGGAGCCGGCGCCACTGTCCAAGCCGGTTCATGCCGTGTTCACCATAGAGCAGGTGCGGCCGCACTTCGACGCCCTAGTGGCGGAAGAGCTACCAGCGCAGGAGGACCTGTGCTACAACCTCCGTCTCCTCAACGAGCACCGATGAATAAGCGAACGACAATGCCGTCGCGGACATGTGGCCCTATGATCCTGGCTTCTCGAATGAGTAGTGGGCGCTGTATCAGACCATCCGTAGGGCCCGCGAGGCCCTCTCCGTCGTCCTTCGAGTTGTTGCGCTCGCCGTGGCGCCGCCATCTCGCGTTGTCAACATGGTCAATGGACATGAGGATGAGGAGATGACTTTACTTGGAGAGGATGACAGTGGGGACCCACCAGGTCCATAGCCGCACGTACGCAAGTGCCTCCTTATTAGTATATAAAACTATAATTTTTTGCTTCCTCCTGGTTTCCTGACATCACGGTCCCACACCATTATCAACCTATGTAGTCAATAAACGAGAGAAATGCACAAGAAGTGGCCGACAGCTGGGACCAAGCAGCTCGAGCAGTATTTGTGTTTTTGAGGTGTGAGAACTGCAGAGTTTTTCACGTGTGGACACGAGAATAGGAACGTATGCGGATGACTGCGGCTATGGCCGGCGCAGCAGTTTATATAGCAATGGTGGGCGGCGGAGGGACGGACGTGTGGCGCCGGAGTAGCCTCCTCGGCAACCGCGTATCATTAATGTGGGCGGCAGAAGGACGGACGGACGACACTTGTGTCGTTTGAAGGTGGAGCAATCGCATGCACCGAGAAGCGGGGAAGGCGGCGCTGACCGTTTCGGGCGGAAAGCGCGCGCGGGCGAGGGAGGCAGTCTGGGTGGGCCAGGGTAGTCAGACTCGTGCTTGGCAGCGGGTCGGTCCAGCAGCCGGACATGCTGGCTTGCCAGCTACCTGCTACCTCTTGAACATTTTGTTGGTTTTCCCTTGAAGAGGAAAGGGTGATGCAGCAAAGTGGCGTAAGTATTTCCCTCAGTTTTTGAGAACCAAGGTATCAATCTAGTAGGAGGCTACACACGAGTCCCTCGCACCTACACAAATGAATAAATCCTCGCAACCAACGTGATAAGGGGTTGTCAATCCCTACACGGTCACTTACGAGAGTGAGATCTGATAGATATGATAAGATAATTTTTTTGGTATTTTTATGATAAAGATGCAAAGTAAAGAAAGTAAAATAAAAACGGCGCCAGAAATAGCTTGTTGTCGGGAGATTAATATGATGCAAAATAGACCCGGGGGCCATAGGTTTCACTAGTGGCTTCTCTCAAGAGCATAAGTATTTACGGTGGGTGAACAAATTACTGTTGAGCAATTGACAGAATTGAGCATAGTTATGAGAATATCTAGGCATGATCATGTATATAGGCATCACGTCCAAGACAAGTAGACCGACTCCTGCCTGCATCTACTACTATTACTCCACACATCGACCGCTATCCAGCATGCATCTAAAGTATTAAGTTCATAAGAACAGAGTAACGCTTTAAGCAAGATGACATGATGTAGAGGGATAAATTCATGCAATATGATATAAACCCCATCTTGTTATCCTCGATGGCAACAATACAATACGTGCCTTGATGCCCCTACTGTCACTGGGAAAGGACACCGCAAGATTGAACCCAAAGCTAAGCACTTCTCCCATTGCAAGAAAGATCAATCTAGTAGGCCAAACCAAACTGATAATTCGAAGAGACTTGCAAAGATAACCAATCATACATAAAAGAATTCAGAAGATTCAAATATTGTTCATAGATAAACTTGATCATAAACCCACAATTCATCGGTCTCAGCAAACACACCGCAAAAGAAGATTACATCGAGTAGATCTCCACAAGAGAGGGGGAGAATATTGTATTGAGATTCAAAAAGAGAGAGGAAGCCATCTAGCTAATAACTATGGACCCGAAGGTCTGAGGTAAACTACTCACACTTCATCGGAGAGGCTATGGTGTTGATGTAGAAGCCCTCCGTGATCGATGCCCCCTCCGGTGGAGCTCCGGAACAGGCCCCAAGATGGGATCTCATGGGTACAGAAGGTTGCGGCGGTGGAATTAGGTTTTTGGCTCCGTATCTGATCATTTGGGGGTACGTTGGTATATATAGGAGGAAGGAGTACGTCGGTGGAGCAACGTGGGGCCCACGAGGGTGGAGGGCGCGTCCAGGGGGGTAGGCGCGCCCTCCTACCTCGTGGCTTCCTGGTAGCTTTCTTGACGTGGGGTCCAAGTCCTCTGGATCATGTTTGTTCCGAAAATCACGTGCCCGAAGGTTTCATTCCGTTTGGACTCTGTTTGATATTCTTTTTCTGCAAAACTCTGAAATAGGCAAAAAACAGCAATTCTGGGCTAGGCCTCCGGTTAATAGGTTAGTCCCAAAAATAATATAAAAGTGAATAATAAAGCCCAATAATGTCCAAAACAGAAGATAATATAGCATGGAGCAATCAAAAATTATAGATACGTTGGAGACGTATCAAGCATCCCCAACCTTAATTCCTGCTCGTCCTCGAGTAGGTAAATGATAAAAACATAATTTTGATGTGGAATGCTACTTGGCATAATTGCAATGTAATTCTTCTTAATTGTGGTATGAATATTCAGATCCGAAAGATTCAAGATAAAAGTTCAATATTGACATAAAAATAATAATACTTCAAGCATACTAACTAAGCAATTATGTCCTCTCAAAATAACGTGGCCAAAGAAAGTTCATCCCTACAAAATCATATAGTTTAGTCATGCTCCATTTTCGTTACACAAGAATGCTCTCATCATGCACAACCCCGATGACAAGCCAAGCAATTGTTTCATACTTTAGTAATCTCAAACTTTTTCAACCTTCACGCAATACATGAGCGTGAGCCATGGATATAGCACTATGGGTGGAATAGAATATGATGATTGGGTTATGTGGAGAAGACAAAAATGGGAGAAAGTCTCACATCAATGAGGCTAATCAATGAGCTATGGAGATGCCCATCGATTGATGTTAATGCAAGGAGTGGGGATTTCCATGCAACGGATGCACTAGAGCTATAAATATATGAAAGCTCAACAAAAGAAACTAAGTGGGTGTGCATCCAACTTGCTTGCTCACGAATACCTAGGGCACTTGAGGAGGCCCATTGTTGGAATATACAAGCGAAGTTCTATAATGAAAAATTCCCACTAGTATATGAAAGTGTCAAAACAAGAGACTCTCTATCATGAAGATTATGGTGCTACTTTGAAGCACAAGTGTGGTAAAAGGACAGTAACATTGTCCCTTCTCTCTTTTTCTCTCATTTTTTTGGGCCTTCTCTTTTTTTTATTCCTCACTTGGGACAATGCTCTAGAAAATGATGATCATCACACTTCTATTTATTTACAACTCAATGATTACAACTGGATACTAGAACAAAGAATGACTCTATATGAATGCCTCCGGCGGTGTACCGGGATATGCAATGAACCAAGAGTGACATGTATGAAAGAATTATGAACGGTGGCTTTGCCACAAATACTATGTCAACTACATGATCATGCAAAGCAATATGACAATGATGAACGTGTCATGATAAACGGAATGGTGGAATGTTGCATGGCAATATATCTCGGAATGGCTATGAAATGCCATAATAGGTAGGTATGGTGGCTGTTTTGAGGAAGATATAAGGAGGTTTATGTGTGAAAGAGCGTATCATATCACGGGGTTTGGATGCACCGGCGAAGTTTGCACCAACTCTCAATGTGAGAAAGGGCAATGCACGGTACCGAAGAGGCTAGCAATGATGGAAAGGAGAGAGTGCGTATAATCCATGGACTCAACAATAGTCATAAAGAACTCACATACTTATTGCAAAAATCTACAAGTCATCAAAAACCAAGCACTACGCGCATGCTCCTAGGGGGATAGATTGGTAGGAAAAGACCATTGCTCGTCCCCGACCGCCACTCATAAGGAGGACAATCAAAGAACACCTCATGTTTCAAATTTGTCACATAACGTTTACCATACGTGCATGCTACGGGACTTGCAAACTTCAACACAAGTATTTCTCAAATTCACAACTACTCAACTAGCACAACTTTGATATCACTACCTCCATATCTCAAAACAATCATCAAGCATCAAACTTCTCTTACTATTCAACACAGAAAGTTTTTACTAGTCTTGAATACCTAGCATGTTAGGATTATTTAAGAAAATTACCATGCTATTTAAGACTCTCAAAATAATCTAAGTGAAACATGAGAGATCAATAGTTTCTATAAAACAAATCCACCACCGTGCTCTAAAAGATATAAGTGAAGTACTAGAGCAAAAACTATATAACTCAAAAGATATAAGTGAAGCACATAGAGTATTCTAAGAATTTTTGAATCATGTGTGTCTCTCTCAAAAGGTGTGTACAGCGAAGATGATTGTGGTAAACTAAAAAGCAAAGACTCAAATCATACAAGACGCTCCAAGCAAAACACATATCATGTGGTGAATAAAAATATAGCTCCAAGTAAAGTTACCGATGGAAGTAGACGAAAGAGGGGATGCCTTCCGGGGCATCCCCAAGATTTGGCTTTTTGGTGTCCTTAGATTATCTTGGGGGTGCCATGGGCATCCCCAAGCTTAGGCTCTTGCCACTCCTTGTTCCATAATCCATCAAATCTTTCACCCAAAACTTGAAAACTTCACAACACAAAACTTAGCAGAAAATCTCGTGAGCTCCGTTAGCGAAAGAAAACAAAAGACCACTTGAAGGTACTGTAACGAACTCATTCCTTATTTATATTGGTGTTAAACCTACTGTATTCCAACTTATCTATGGTTTATAAACTCTTTTATTAGCCATAGATTCATCAAAATAAGCAAACAACACACGAAAAACAGAATCTGTCAAAAACAGAACAGTCTGTAGTAATCTGTAACTAACACAAACTTCTGGAACTCCAAAAAATCAGCCAAAATAGGAAGACCTAGGAAATTTGTTTATTGATCAGCAGCAATTGGAATCAATATTTTATCACGTTCTGGTGATTTTTAACAATTATTTTCGTGAACAGAAAGTTTCTGGAATTTCTGCGAGATCAAATAACTATCATCCAAGAAGATCCTATAGGTTTACCTTGGCACAAACACTAATTAAAAAATAAAAACACATCTAACCAGAGGCTAGAACAAATATTTATTCCTAAACAGAAGCAAAAAGCAAAAAAACTAAAAATAAAATTGGGTTGCCTCCCAACAAGCGCTATCGTTTAACGCCCCTACCTAGGCATAAAAGCAAGGATAGATCTAGGTATTGCCATCTTTGGTTTTAGGGAAGAAAAGAGCAAACCTTTGCCGTCTGCCGCGGACGGCAAAAGGCTCCGGCAAAGTAGGGATCGGTAAAGAGCTTCTCTGCCGTCTGCTACTTGAAGTGGACGGCAAAGGGGCCTTTGCTATCAGCGGCTGACGGCAATAAATGCACTGTTAGTCTGTTAGGCGGCTAACGGCAGCCTTTGCCGTCCGCCGCTGACGGCAAAGAGCATCTGGCCTTTGCCGTCCGCCGAACGATGTCAGATGGACGTCACTGCGGGACAAGCCTTTGCCGTCTGCTGCTGTAGGCAAATGTTGGCATTCTTTGCCGTCTGCCACTGTAGGCAAAGCCTTTGCCGTCCGCCGATGTAGGCAAACTGACCAAATGGGTCAGCTCCCAAGGAGCACAGGTGGCCGCCGCGTGGCTTCTTTGCCGTCCGTGGCAGACGGCAAAGGAGCCTTTGCCATCAGTGGCTGACGGCAAAGGTGCCTCTTTTTTTCTGTTTTTTTAATCCAGCAATTTTCACAGCAAATATATGACATATATATATATATATATATATATATATTTTTCACAGGGCTATTTAACAGCAAACATATGACATATCCAGCACATAAGTTTCATCGTGCATACATATATAGTTCCATCCATTCATACATAGCAAGTTGCACATACACATTGTTCCATCCATACATATTACAATGCAAAGTTTCATCAAGATAGCAAGTTCCATCATAGCAAGCTAGAAGAATACTAGAGGAGAATGAAAGAAAAACCAAGCACTCCATCATAGCAAGCTAGCTTCCGTGAAGTGAATGAAATCTGCAAAATGGCAAATAAGAAAGTTAGAAAAAGGTGACTAGAAGAAGAAGTATATGCCATTTATGAGCTAACTTAGGTGAAATGGATCATTTATGAGCTAACTTAGTTGAAATGGATCGTTTATGAGCTAACCTAGGTGAAATAGATCGTTTATGAGCTAACTTAGGTATAATGCATCATTTTAGAGCTAACCTAGGTAAGATGGGTCATTTTGGACCTAACCTAGGTGAAATGGATCGTTTTTGAGCTAAGTTAGGTGAAATGGATCGTTTATGAGCTAACCTAGGTGAAATAGATCATTTATGAGCTAACTTAGGTAAAATGCATCATTTTAGAGCTAACCTAGGTGTGATGGGTCATTTTGGAGCTAAACTAGGTAAAATGGATCGTTTGTGAGCTAACCTAGGTGAAATGGATCGTTTATGAGCTAATCTAGGTAAAATGGGTCATTTTAGAGCTAACTTGGGTAAAATGCATCATTTTGGAACTAACCTAGGTAAGATCGGTCATTTTGGAGCTAACCTAGGTAAAATGGGTCATTTTAGAGCTAACATAGGTAAAATGGGTCATTTTGGAGCTAGTCTAGCTAAAATGGGTCATTTTAGAGCTAACTTGGGTAAAATGGATCATTTATGAGCTAAGTAAGGTAAAATGGGTCATTTTAGAGCTAACTTAGGTAAAATGGGTTGTTTATGAGCTAACTAAGCTAATTATGCCATTTTTGACATAAGTAAGCTAAGTACATGTCATTATTGAGCAAACTTAGTTAACTAAGCATATTATAGCTAACTTAGGTCATTTTGGAGGAAACAAAGCTAAGTATAGATTATTTTAGAGCTAGCTTAGGTAAAATGGATGGTTTTGGAGGTCAGTAAGCTTATTAAGTCATTTTGGAGGAAAAGAAGCTAACTCTAGGTCATTGTGGTAAGAATATTGGAGGAAATAAAGGCTAAGCCTAGGTCTTTATGCATTTGTTAAGCAAAATACTAGAGAAACTTACCATGATCATGGAGGTGTAGGAGCGGGCTGGCTCGTGCCGGTAGCTGGAAAAGGATCGTGCGATGCTTGTCTGGAGTTACGCTGCACCAAAGATCATTTGCAATGTCTCGTTAGCATGATGACACTCAAATTTAAGACTAGCAAGTAATGTCCATTCAAATTAAACTCACCGTGGTCCCAGGAGCAATCACTGGCATCGGCGGAGCGGTCTGACCGGTCTTCTCGCACACAGACTGCACATTTGGTTTTGACGACTCAGTCCTACTAGTTAGTAATGAGACAAACACTACATGAATGTTTTGGCTAATCTGCAGAAGAAACTTACCACACGGAGCTCGTACATGGCCCTTGCCTGCATGTCATTCCGTGACCTCTCCTCCTCCAACATCTTTGTCGTCCTCTCCTTCAACTCCTGCTGCCTCTCCGCCGCCTCCGCCAGAAGTTTCTCCGTTCTATCTCTCTCACTCTGTATAGCAGCCTGCAACACCACTCCTCATTACCATTTGTAATCATTAATGGAAGCACACACAATGTAATGGAGAAAGATAGCTGAGTACGTATAACTAACCTTGATGGCGAGTTGGACTGGCCGTTCACGAGGCCTTATCTCAGGAGCAGAGCTCGACTGGCGCGCCTTGATCTCCGGGAGAGTGCTAGGACAATAGATAAGTCCATCTCCAATGGCTATGGAGCCATGGGACCTCCCGCCACCAGATATCATCACCAGCTCTGGATCAATGGGACCCTGGCTCGGGTTAAAGTCCTCCCCTTTCCTCACCTTCCCATCATCTCTATATTTCACGAGCTTGTCATGGGAGGAGATGTTGGTGAAGTTGTTTGCATCATCGAGGTCAGACGGAGAGAATGCCTTGACTTTATTGAAAGAGGCAGTGTGGGCCATGGCATACAGGTCGTACACCTCTGGCACCTTATCCGCCTTATTGTAGCGTGCCTGAAAGAGAGAAACAAAGTAAATTAGTAATTAAAGGGCTCAAGCTAGCATGATGAATGAATTGCATGAATCATGCAGCAAAGCACATACCCAGTTCCGCCCGAACTGATATAAGTTGGAGCTGCCTTGATGGTGTGGCACACCTTCCATTTGGGCACGTTTGTCCTTGGCCTCGTTGTGGAGGGCTAGCCATTCTTTTGACCACCACTCATTGACCAACACCTCCCAACAATCCATCCGATCCGCACACCATCTCGGAGGCGCCTAAGTTAGCAAATAGAAACTTGAGCGCTACGGCTCTGAATTACTAAATCAAGGAACTAAGTACAAGGCCTTAAGAATTACCTTCATGTACTGATCCTTACTCAGGAACTTCTCGCGGCACGCCGGCTTGGTCTTCTTGATACCACGCAAGGCGTAGTAGTCTCGAACAGCCTGCACCCGAGCCTCGTGCCATAAGTTCTGTAGTAGGCGCTTGCAGACGTTATCGATAACATTTGTCGCGTCCTCCTCGTATCCCTCCTCACACCTGTAGAATGTCTGCAATCAAATGAGACAATATTGATTAGTATAATTAATAACTAGCTAGTTGAAGATATTTAATTGTGTAAAGGAGAAATTACCCAGAACTTTCTGATCACCACGTCTGCCCTCGTCTTGCACATGACACCGTCGATAATCTCACCCGGCGGGGCCGAGGCAGCCAAGTAGTGCTCCCAGCTCAATCCAAGCTCTGGAAGCTGACCCTCACCAGGCAACGTGACAAACCCCGGGAAGTTTTGCCGACAAAGAACTCCAAGGACGGAGTTGGGCCGGCGGACACTATGATGGTGGTCCCAACCCCTACAGCATGACAAGGCCAACACATTAGATATTTGAAGAAACGTGAATGCAGAAGGTACAAAAAGATTAAATGCACTTACCTCTCCCCATCAGGGAAAATCAACCACCTCTGCTCGCGGGTCGCCGGCACGGACGGGAGCCGTGTACAACCACGCTGGTAGATGGTGCCCCCCTCCTCCTAAATATCAGTCGGCTCCCCGCCATCATCAGCATGGCCACTCGGCCCCTCAGGCTCCTCCGGCCAGGTACCCCATCCAGACGTGTGCTCCTCCGGGGTCTCATGGGCCGAAGGCCCGTTGACCCAAGGCTCGTGGGCTGAAGGCTCGTGGGCCGAAGGCCCGTCTCATGGACCGGAGTCCGTGTAGCCTCCTCCTCGGACGAGTCCACCCTAGCAGTCACGTGCTCGGGTGAAACAGCTAGGGGTGGCGGCGAGGAAGGCGCCCTAGCAGTCACCCTATCTCCTCTCCCGCGACCACGTGCTCGAACTCCTCTCTTCTTCCCTCCCTTACCTCATCCCCTGCTGGGCACCGCTGTCGATGAAGAAGGGCCCGGCGGTGTCGCCATACTGTCCAGCAACGCTCGGCGGGGAGGTGTGTGTGGAATGGAAGACCTCCCACCACGCGCCGACGAAGAAGGGGCCTCGGAGCGCTCCCGACCAGCGCCCACCATCTTTCAACACCTGCCATGACAAAGAGTAATCGAAATTAGTACAACATAGAAAAATACCGACATGAATAATAATATGTATATCACTTAAGTGTATCATCATCAAGTACAACATAAAAAAATTCAATACCTGACACTACTAATAATCTCGATCACTATCATCAATAAATGCATAATCATCATCATCACTATAATCTATGACGGGCTCATAGGGTTCAGTGGCATCAACATGAGGAAGGCCACCTTGACGTAATCGGTCAAGCATTGACAGGTCATCCGCAGCAGCAACCTCTTCTTGTTCCGGCTCTTCTTGTTCCTCCTCTCGGTTGATGTCGGATTCACTATCGCTGTCTACTTCAATGTTTTGGATTGAAGTATAGCGGTACTTGAAACGCTTTTTGGAAAGACGTGTCTCTTGGAAGAATTCTCCTTCATATGTGTCTGGGTTAATGTGAGGTTTATAATCCTCTTCCTTTGGGGGAGATAGTCTAGCACGTGGCGGCACTTCATAAACGACATCCCAACCTGTCATATTTGGATTAGTTTGGCAGGCCCACGGTAGATAGAATACTTGGGTCGCCTGTTGAACCGTAATATAGACATCAGGAACATCTAAATGGGTGCTTTGTTTGATTTCAACTAGCCCTATATGTTCATGAGTCCTTCTAGTCTCCTTCGGCTGAAACCAATAACATTTGTGGGTTTTCACCATAGAATAGAAGTTCATAAATTGCTTCAACTCTCCCATAATACTCGGTACCTCCTTCGTCGATAGCAGATACACAATAATTTGTAGACTTTCGGTCGGCCATAGATAGCTCTTTGCCATAGGTACGAAAGCGATACCCATTGATGTCGTATTTGTCAAATGAACGGACCTTATAGTCAAAACCATTAGCGACTTGTCTCAATTCGGCGTCCATAAACTCTGAATTAGCCTACAAGTTTAATATGAAAGGATTGTTGCATTACGCACAAATTAGCAAATGAAATGAAATTGTCTAATAGAAATTACCGTTTGTTTGAACCAAGAGATGAAACCGGGATAGCCGCCTCCTTGCTTTCCGAGAAGCTCATACTCTTCGGCGGAATCCTTTTGGATCACCGCTCCATACGAGAATATGGCGACGTATCGACTGTATGAAATATCCAGGAATAAGAGCAGTTCAAAGGAAATAGAAGTTGCGAAAAAATGTACCGAGAACTTACTCGATGTACGGCCGCACTTCTATCAGGTTGTTGAAGATATACAACGAAATGGTCCGCCATTCTTCGTTATCCAAAGATACTGGTTTTGAAGCACTGGCTGGTGCGAGATTCCCTTTGAATAGGCTGAGGTTGGATCCACCCTTTTTAGGGTCGTCAGCATTGTACCGAGGCTTCAGATTATGCAAATGACAATTTTTGGCTTCGTATTCTGCTGTCACGAAGTTTGCCGCCTCCTCAGTGATGAATGCCTCAGCCATCGATGCTTTAATTCTACGTTTATTTTTACATTTTTCTCGAAGCGTCTTCTGCATCCTCTCAGTTGGGTAGCACCAACGATTTTGCATGCCCAATCTTGCCTCGGTCGGGAGATGCAAAATCAAATGCTGCATTGGATTAAAGAAGCCCGGTGGAAAGATCTTCTCTAACTTGCAGATCAACTCCGGCGCCAACTCTTCCATTTCTTCTAGCACGCCAGGCGATAGTTCTTTCGCACAAAGAACACGGAAGAAATAGCTGAGTTCTGCCAGTACTAGCCATTCATCCTCAGGGATGAAGCCACGCAACATCACTGGCATTACCCGCTCAATCCATATGTGCCAATCATGACTCTTGAGACCAAATATCTTCAATTTATCAAGACTCGCTCCCCTCTTTAGATTCGTTGCATACCCATCGGGGAACATCAACTGCATTTTCACCCACAAGATAATTTCCCTCCTAGCTGGCCTTCCAAGATTGAACCATACCTTTGGCTTCGTCCAGTTCTGCTTTCCTTTCGGTTCTTTCATGTTTTGTAACGGCCTATCACATAGCGCCTCCAGATCGACTCTAGCCTTAGTATTATCGTTTGACTTCCCATCTATGCCGAACAATGTACCAAAAAGTGCCTCGGCGATATTCTTCTCAGTGTGCATCACGTCGATGTTGTGTGGGCAAAGGAGGTCCTTGAAGTAAGGCAGGTCCCATAAGCATGTCTTGTGAGTCCAGGCGTGCTTAGAATTATACCCCTTGAAGTACCCTAGACGCTCTAGATCTAGCTCGAGAGCGTTTAACTGATCCAGGGTCTGTTGGCCTGTCAACGCAGGTGGTGCAGAGTTTTTGACAACTCTACCTCTGATGAAGTTCTTCTTGTCTTTCCTGAACTTATGGCTAGGATCCAGGAACTGTCTATGCATGTCGAAGCAAGAAAACTTGCGACCGGCCTGAAGCCAACGAAACTCAAGAGCTCCCTTGCATGTGGGGTACGGGAACCTTCCATGCACACACCAGCCAACGAATAGCGCATACGCCGGCAAGTCATGCGTCGAGTACATGTAGCAGACACGCATTATGAAGTTCCGTTTGCTATAGGCGTCGTATGTCTTGAACCCATTATCCCAGGCTTCTTGCAATTCGTCCTTAAGCGGCTGCATGTACACATTCATATTTTTCCCGGGATAGTTGGGCCCTGGAATTATCAACGTCAGGAACATGTTCTTTCTTTGCATAATCTGTCCGGGGGGGAGATTGAGTGGAAAGACAAATACGGGCCAACAACTGTATTGGGCTGCCGTCAGACCTAACACACAGAACCCATCTGTGCTGATGCCGAATCGAGGATGCCTCGGATCTGCCGCTTTGTCAGCATGTAATTCATCAAACTTTTTCCACGCAACACCATCCGATGTGTGTACATTCATCAGATTCCCATCTGCATCTAGTTCGATTCTTTTGCCCGTTTTGTGCCATGTCATCTGTATGGCCGTCTCTTCGACCATGAAAAGACGTTGAATTCTTGGTACGATTGGCATATACCGAAGAACACTAACGGGGATTTTGGTCTGTGTCTTCTCACCCATACCGTTGTCTACCACAAGAAACCTGGAAGACTTGCAAATGGGATAATAGTTCAAGTCCGCATAGTCAAGCCTAAATAAGACACATCCTTTCTCACAGGCATGTATCTTCTCATAGGGCATCTTCAGTGCATGGAGGATTTTGTCCGACTGGTACAGGTTTGCAGGCATTACATGGCCTTTGGGTAGAAAGCGTCCAAATATTGTCATCATTGCGTCGTAGCATTCTCTGCCCAAGTTGAACTGAGCCTTCAGAGCCATTACTTGAGAGATGGCATCCAACTGACAAAGCTCAGTGTGCTCGTGGAGCGGATGTTTTGAAGACTCCAACATTTCATTGAAGGCCTTTGCAGATTCCTCCATCTCCTCGTCTGAATCCCAAGCATCATCGAAGTCTTGCACCATGTTTCCCATCCCAGTACCATGCTCGTCGGTGTGATGACGATCCACCTCAGCTCGGTCACGTTGGGCAGACTCACCATGATATGTCCACACCGTATAATCGGGCGTAAAACCACTCTTCTGCAGGTGTTTGCCCATTTCAGCCTCTGTCCTCTTTTCCCAATTGCCGCACCGTAAACAGGGGCACCAGGTTTTCCTCTGGCCATTTGCAAATGCGGCTTGCACAAACCCCTTGGTTTTTCTGAAGCATTCAGTGCTCCATTTGTTCTAACAAAGCTCATCTTGACTTTCAGAGCTAATGGACACACAAAATATATATATATATAATTCACCATGTATATATTCATCAGTTGATCTACTTTGTAAATTTTATTACGTCCATGCAACCTACACTCTAATAGGTAATGATAGGTCCTAATCCCACCCGAGTATGTGTAGATTGGGTTCATTTTCCCATGCTATGCTCCGGATCCGAAGCAAAATTTTGGCAGCACCTCCCCGCTGTTCTCCTGATACACGTCTATGTAATAAACAGAGAGGATGTGTACCCGGAGAACAACAGGGGAGGCACTGACGAAATTTATGCGTCGGATCCGGAGCAAAGCATATGGGAAAACGAACCCAATCTACACATACTCAGGCTGTCCATGGATAGCGTTGGACAATTCAAAAGAATCACGGTTATAAATATGCAAATGCATGCATATTTATAACTATAACGCTTTCGAACAGGAGACACATATTGGTTACGCATACTGATGATTCAAGACAGATATATAGCTAGCTATCAAGTTTCATCGGCACGAACACTGAAACAGAGCAAATAATTAAGGGGGGAGGAGGACATGTCATTTGTGCTCACCCACGAACGAAGGGGCAGAGCTCGTCAAACGCACGGGGAGGTCGTCGAACACCAAACCTCGCAGGGATGAAACAACTGCACCTTTAAATCCACCCGATCAACACAATTATATATGATGTTTTTCATAACAAAATCAAAAAATATATTACCTAACTCATAATTCACAAATATATGACCCCGTCGGCCTCTGGAAGGCCAAAGAGCACCTTTTCGGGAGGTGTCGGGGGTCGGGGTGTCGTGTCGGTGTCGGGGTGCCGTGTCGGGGTCAGGGTACTGTTTCGGGGTCGGGGTGTCCTGTCGGGGTCGGGGTGTGGTGTCGGGGTGTCGGGGTCAGGGGGTCAGGGGGTCGGGGTGTCGGGGTGTGGTGTCGGGGTCAGGGGGTCAGGGGGTCGGGGTGTCGGGGTGTCGTGTCGGGGTTGGGGTGTCGGGGTCAGGGGGTCGGGGTGTTTCCTTCTATCCATCTTCTTCTTTCCTTTCTTCTTCTTCTTCTTTCCTTCTCTTCTTCTTCCCCTTCTACATATTCTTCTTTTCTTCTTCTTCTTTTTTCATCTTTTTTCTACTTCTTTTAATAATATAACTAATTATCTAAAACCCATGCACTAAATCTAACACTAACGCATATCTAGCACTAAATCTAACACTAACACTAACACATTTGTAGACCTAAATCTAACACAAACAATTAAACAGCAAATAAAAGAAAAAACAGAAAAAATAACTCACCGGAGCTCGGGGGTGGCGGTGGCGACGGGGGCGGCGGGCGGCAGGGTGGTGGTGGCGACGGGGGTGGCAGGGCTCCGGGCGGTGGAGCTCCGGGGCGGTGGAGCTTAGGGGGAGCCGGCAGGGAGGCGGGGCCGATGGGGCCGCGGTGGCGTCGGGGTGGTGGGCGGGTGGTGGGGCGGCGGGGCGCCGGGGCAGTGGGACGGTCCGGCGGCGGGGCGCCGGGGCGGCGGGATGGTGGGGCGACGGGCGTCGGCGGGTGGGGGGCGGCGGGGTGGTGGGGCGATGGGGCAGGCTGCGGCGGGTGGCGGGGGCGGCGGCGGGTGGTGGAGTCGGCGGCGGGTGGGGGGCGGCGCCGCGCGGCGGGGGGCGGCGGGGAGTCGATCTGGTCGTCGGGAGGAGAGAGGAAGAGAAACAGAGAGGAATGGGGTGGGGGGCTCGGCCGTTAGTTAGGTTAGTGAAGTTAGGTCTTTGCCATCCGCCGTGCTTTGCCGTCCACTATTTTTCTCTCTTTTATCTAATCAGCTCGAAAGTGGGGCCACCTCTCTCTTTGCCGTCAGTTAGCGGACGGCAAAGAACTGGCTGATGGCAAAATCCTTCTTTGCCATCAGCCAGTTCTTTGCCGTCCATTTTTTGTAAGCGGATGGCAAAGACCTTCTTTGCCATCAGCTAGCAGACGGCAAAGAACTGGCAGACGGCAAATAAGCTAATTCCAGTAGTGAAGGTATCAATCCAGTAGGAGGCTACACATGAGTCCCTCGCACCTACACAAACGAATAAATCCTCGCAACCAACGCGATAAGGGGTTGTCAATCCCTACATGGTCACTTACGAGAGTGAGATCTGATAGATATGATAAGATAATATTTTTTGTATTTTTATGATAAAGATGCAAAGTAAAGAAAGTAAAATAAAAACGGCGCCAGAAATAGCTTGTTGTCGGGAGATTAATATGATGGAAAATAGACCCGGGGGCCATAGGTTTCACTACTGGCTTCTCTCAAGAGCATAAGTATTTACGGTGGGTGAACAAATTACTGTTGAGCAATTGACAGAATTGAGCATAGTTATGAGAATATCTAGGCATGATCATGTATATAGGCATCACGTCCAAGACAAGTAGACCGACTCCTGCCTGCATGTACTACTATTACTCCACACATCGACCGCTATCCAGCATGCATCTAGAGTATTAAGTTCATAAGAATAGAGTAACGCTTTAAGCAAGATGACATGATGTAGAGGGATAAATTCATGCAATATGATATAAACCCCATCTTGTTATCCTCGATGGCAACAATACAATACGTGCCTTGATGCCCCTACTGTCACTGGGAAAGGACACCGCAAGATTGAACCCAAAGCTAAGCACTTCTCCCATTGCAAGAAAGATCAATCTAGTAGGCCAAACCAAACTGATAATTCGAAGAGACTTGCAAAGATAACCAATCATACATAAAAGAATTCAGAAGATTCAAATATTGTTCATAGATAAACTTGATCATAAACCAACAATTGATCGGTCTCAACAAACACACCGCAAAAGAAGATTACATCGAATAGATCTCCACAAGAGAGGGGGAGAACATTGTATTGAGATCCAAAAAGAGAGAGGAAGCCATCTAGCTAATAACTATGGACCCGAAGGTCTGAGGTAAACTACTCACACTTCATCGGAGAGGCTATGGTGTTGATGTAGAAGCCTTCCGTGATTGATGCCCTTCCGGCGGAGCTCCGGAACAGGCCCTGAGATGGGATCTCACGGGTACAGAAGGTTGCGGCGGTGGAATTAGGTTTTTGGCTCCGTATCTGATCGTTTGGGGGTACGTAGATATATATAGGAGGAAGGAGTACGTCGGTGGGGCAACATGGGGCCCACGAGGGTGGAGGGCGCGCCCAGGGGGTAGGTGCGCCCCCTACCTCATGGCTTCCTGGTGGCTTTCTTGACGTAGGGTCCAAGTCCTCTGGATCATGTTCGTTCCGAAAATCACGTTCCCGAAGGTTTCATTCCGTTTGGACTCCGTTTGATATTCTTTTTTTGTGAAACTCTGAAATAGGCAAAAAATAGCAATTCTGGGCTGGGCCTCCGGTTAATATGTTACTCCCAAAAATAATATAAAAGTGAATAATAAAGCCTAATAATGTCCAAAACAGAAGATAATATAGCATGGAGCAATCAAAAATTATAGATACGTTGGAGACGTATCACTACCTCGCCGAGCTGAGCGACGACAATCAGACGATGGACGTAGCTTCCGACCAGGAGCCGGCGCCACTGTCCAAGCCGGTTCATGCCGTGTTCACCATAGAGCAGGTGCGGCCGCACTTCGACGCCCTAGTGGCGGAAGAGCTACCAGCGCAGGAGGACCTGTGCTGCAACCTCCGTCTCCTCAACGAGCACCGATGAATAAGCGAACGACAATGCCGTCGCGGACATGTGGCCCTATGATCCTGGCTTCTCGAATGAGTAGTGGGCGCTGTATCAGACCATCCGTAGGGCCCGCGAGGCCCTCTCCGTCGTCCTTCGAGTTGTTGCGCTCGCCGTGGCGCCGCCATCTCGCGTTGTCAACATGGTCAACGGACATGAGGATGAGGAGATGACTTTACTTGGAGAGGATGACAGTGGGGACCCACCAGGTCCATAGCCGCACGTACGCAAGTGCCTCCTTATTAGTATATAAAACTATAATTTTTTGCTTCCTCCTGGTTTCCTGACATCACGGTCCCACACCATTATCAACCTATGTAGTCAATAAACGAGAGAAATGCACAAGAAGTGGCCGACAGCTGGGACCAAGCAGCTCGAGCAGTATTTGTGTTTTTGAGCTGTGAGCACTGCAGAGTTTTTCTTGAGCGATGTTTAGCCCAGATATTAATTTTTCTCCTCTGAACAACAACGAAAACATCGCTGCAGCTATTAACTGGGTGGGCTGTGGCCCGTCTAGCCTAGGCCAGATATCCAGCCCAGATATTAATTTTTTTCAAGCTGAAAATGGCTAGCCCGGCTATACTTTTTTTAGGAATTCCCAGGCAAGGTCAAGTTGTTATTCTCCGCCCCGCTGGGCTGCAAATCTTTCCTAGGAGGTATGCATTACGCTTAACAAGAAAATGGGCTTTAAGAAATAATAAATGGGATGTAATTATAAAAACTGGGCAGTAACTATAAAAAATGCACTAAACACGTAATTACTTTATAAAATATTATTTTTGGATATTGAAAATTTTAATTTCATTAATGGTTGCGAGCGCAATGTTTTGTTGGATTTTTACGTAATATAAATTTATATTTAAATTGTATTTAATCTGACTAGAAATTTCGGGATAAAAATATTTCGGATCCCATCGAAATGTGGGAAATTTTATTGGATGTACATGCATGACAGAAGACGTGACCTACTGTGACAAACACATATCATCCCGGAAGTGTATTTTTTTTGTAGTGAGAAACTGACACCCGCCAGCCACCTATGTGCAAAGCACATCGGTAGAACCAGTCTCGTGTAAGCGTACGCGTAATGTCGGTCTGGGCCGCTTCATCCAACAATATCGCCGAACCAAAGTATGACATGTTGGTAAGCAGTATGACTTGTATCGCCCACAACTCACTTGTGTTTTACTCGTGCATATAACATCTACGCAGAAACCTGGCTCGGATGCCACTATTGGGGAACATAGTAATTTCAAATAAATTCCTACACACACGCAAGATCATGGTGATGCATAGCAACGAGAGGGGAGAGTGTCGTCCACGTACCCTCGTAGACCGTAAGCGGAAGCGTTATGGCAACGCGGTTGATGTAGTCGTACATTTTCACGATCGACCGATCCTTAGTACCGAATGTACGGCACCTCCGCGTTCAGCGCACGTTCAACTCAGTGACGTCCCGCGAACTCATGATCCAGTAGAGCTCAAGGGAGAGTGTCGTCAGCACGACGGCGTGGTGACAATGTTGATGAAGCTACCGACGCAGGGCTTCGCCTAAGCACCGGTACGATATGACCGAGGTGGATTATGGTGGAGGGGCGCACCGCACATGGCTGGGAGAGATCAATGATCAACTTGTGTGTCCTAGGGTGCCCCCTACCCCCGTATATAAAGGAGCAAGGGGTCCGGACCTGTAGGGCGCGCCAGGAGGAATCCTCCTCCTAGTAGGAGTAGGACTCCCCTCTTTCCTACTCCTACTAGGAGGGGGAAAGGAAGGGGGAGAAGGAGAAGGAAAGGGGGGTGCCCCCCTTCCTAGTCCAATTCAGACCAGAGGGGGAGGGGGCGCGCGGCCTGCCCTGGCCGGCCCCTCCCTCTCCACTAGGGCCCAACAAGGCCCATTAACCCCCGGGGGGTTCTGGTAACCCCTCCGGCACTCCGGTATAATCCCGATTTCACCCAGAACTCTTCCGACGTCCAAATATAGGCTTCCAATATATCAATCTTTATGTCTCGACCATTTCGAGACTCCTCGTCATGTCCGTGATCATATCCGGGACTCCGAAATACCTTCGGTACATCAATACATATAAACTCATAATACCGATCATCACAGAACTTTAAGCGTGCGGACCCTACGGGTTCGAGAACTATGTAGACATGACCGAGACACGTCTCCGGTCAATAACCAATAGCGGAAACTGGATGCTCATATTGGTTCCTACATATTCTACAAAGATCTTTATCGGTCAACCCGCATAACAACATACGTTGTTCCCTTTGTCATCGGTATATTACTTGCCCGAGATTCGATCGTCGGTATTTCAATACCTAGCTCAATCTCTTTACCGGCAAGTCTCTTTACTCGTTCCGTAATGCATCATCCTGCAACTAACTCATTAGTCACATTGCTTGCAAGGCTTATAGTGATGTGCATTACCGAGAGGGCCCAGAGATACCTCTCCGACAATCGGAGTGACAAATCCTAATCTCGATCTATGTCAACTCAACAAGTACCATCGGAGACACCTGTAGAGCACCTTTATAATCACCCGGTTATGTTGTGACATTTGGTAGCACACAAAGTGTTCCTCCGGTAATCGGGAGTTGCATAATCTCATAGTCATAGGAACATGTATAAGTCAAGAAGAAAGCAATAGCAGTAAACTAAACGATCAAGTGCTAAGCTACCGGAATGGGTCAAGTCAATCACATCATTCTCCTAATGATGTGATCCCATTAATCGAATGACAACTCATGTCTATGGTTAGGAAACTCAACCATCTTTGATCAACGAGCTAGTCAAGTAGAGGCATACTGGTGACACTATGTTTGTCTATGTATTCACACATGTATTATGTTTCCGGTTAATACAATTCTAGCATGAATAATAAACATTTATCATGATATGAGGAAATAAATAATAACTTTATTATTGCCTCTAGGGCATATTTCCTTCACCAGTTTTGCACACGCAGAATACTTGGGTTAAACTTGACGAGCCTAGCATATGCAGATATGGCCTCGGAACACTGAGACCGGAAGGTCGAGCATGACTCATATAGTAGATATGATCAACACAGTGATGTTCACCATTGAAAACTACTCCATCTCACGTGATGATCGGACATGGTTTAGTTGATATGGATCACGTGATCATTTAGATGACTAGACAAATGTCTATCTAAGTGGGAGTTCTTAAGTAATATGATTAATTGAACTTTAATTTATCATGAACTTAGTCCTGATAGTATTTGCAAATCTATGTTGTAGATCAATAGCTCGCGATGTAGCTCCCCGTTTATTTTTGATATGTTCCTAGAGAAAACTAAGTTGAAAGATGTTAGTAGCAAAGATGCGGACTTGGTCCATGATCTGAAGATTATCCTCATTGCTGAACAGAAGAATTATGTCCTTGATGCACCGCTAGGTGACAGAAATATTGCAGGAGCAGATGCAGATGTTATGAACGTTTGACAAGCTCGGTATGATGACTACTTGATAGTTTAGTGCACCATGCTTTACGGCTTAGTACCGGGACTTCAAAAATGTTTTGAACGCCACGGAGCATATAAGATGTTCCAAGAGTTGAAATTGGTATTTCATACTCATGCCCGTGTCGAGAGGTATGAGACCTCTGACAGCACTTTGCTACAAGATGGAGGAGAATAGCTCAACTAGTGAGCATGTGCTCAAATTGTCTGGGTACTACAATTGCTTGAATCAAGTGGGAGTTAATATTCTAGATAAGATAGTAATTGACAAAGTTCTCTAGTCACTATCACCAAGTTACTAGAACTTCGTGATAAACTATAATATGAAAGGGACGACAAAAGTAATTCCCGAGCTCTTCGCGATGCTGAAATCGGCAAAGGTAGAAATCAAGAAAAGCATCAAGTGTTGATGGTTGACAAGACCACTAGTTTCAACTAAAAGGGCAAGGGAAAGAAAGGGAACTTCAAAAGAATGGCAAGCAAGTTGTCACTCCCGTGAAGAAGCCCAAAGCTAAGACCTAAGCTTGAAATTGAGTGCTTCTACTGCAAAAGGGAATAGTCACTGGAGGCGGAACTACCCCAAATAATTGGCGGATAAGAAGGATGGCAAAGTGAACAAAAGTATATTTGATATACATGTTATTGATGTGCACTTTACTAGTGTTTATAGCAACCCTCGGTATTTAATACTGGTTCAGTTGCTAAGAGTAGTAACTCGAAACAGGAGTGGCAAAGTGAACAGAGACTAGTTGAGGGCGAAGTAACGATGTGTGTTGGAAGTGATTCCAAGGTTGATAAGATCACCATCGCACACTCCCTTTACCTTCGGGATTAGTGTTGAACCAAAATAAATGTTATTTGGTGTTTGCGTTGAGCATGGATATGATTGGATCATGTTTATTGCAATACAGTTATTCATTTAAGTCAGAGAATAATTGTTACTCTGTTTACATGAATAAAACCTTCAATGGTCATACACCCAATGTGAATGGTTTATTGAATCTCGATCGCAGTGTTACACATATCCATAAGATTGATGCCAAAAGATGCAAAGTTAATAATGATAGTGCAACTTATTTGTGGCACTGTCGTTTAGGTCATATTGGTGTAAAGTGCATGAAGAAACTCCATGCTGATGGGCTTTTGGAATCACTTGATTATGAATCACTTGATGCTTGCGAACCATGCCTCATGGGCAAGATGACTAAGACTCCGTTCTCCGGAACAATGGAGCGAGTGACTGACTTATTAGAAATAATACATACTGATGTATGCGGTCTGATGAGTATTGAGGCTCGCGGCGGGTATCGTTATTTTCTAACATTCACAGATGATTTGAGCAGATATGGGTATATCTACTTGATGAAACATAAGTCTGGAACATTTGAAAAGTTCAAAGAATTTCAGAGTGAAGTGGAAAATCATCGTAACAGGAAAATAAAGTTTCTACGATCTGATCACGGAGACGAATATTTGAGTTTGGTCTTCAATTAAAACAATGTGGAATAGTTTCACAAACTCATGCCACCTGGAACACCACAGCATAATGGTGTGTCCGAACGTCATAACCATACTTTATTGGATATAGTGCAATCTATGATGTCTCTTACCGATTTACCACTATCGTGTTGGGGTTATGCATTAGAGAGAGCTACATTCACGTTAAATAGGGCACCGTCTAATCCGTTGAGACGACACCGTATGAACTATGGTTTGGCAAAAACCTAAGTTTGAGGTCGCAATGCTTATGTGAAAAAGTTTCAACCTGATAAGCTCAAACCCAAATCGGAGGAATGTGTCTTCATAGGATACCCAAAGGAGATTGTTGGGTACACCTTCTATCACATATCCGAAGGCAAGACATTCGTTGCTAAGAATGGATCCTTTCTAGAGAAGGAGTTCCTCTAGAAAGAAATGAGTGGGAGGAAAGTAGAACTTGATGAGGTAACTTTACCTGCTCCCTTATTGGAAAGTAGTTCATCGCAGAAATCAGTTCATGTGACTCCTACACCAATTAGTGAGGAAGCTAATGATGATGATCATATAACTTCGGATCAAGTTACTACTGAACCTCGTAGATCAACCAGAGTAAGATCCGCACCATAGTGGTACGGTAATCCTGTTCTGGAGGTCATGTTACTTGACCATGATGAACCTACGAACTATGAGGAAGCGATGATGAGCCCGGGTTCCGCGAAATGGCTTGAGGCCATGAAATCTGAGATGGGATCCATGTATGAGAACAAAGTATGGACTTTGGTTGAATTGCCCGATGATCAACAAGCAATAGAGAATAAATGGATCTTCAAGAGGAAGACGGACGCTGATAGTAGTGGTACTATCTACAAAGCTCGAATTGTCGCAAAAATGTATTCGACAAGTTCAAGGTGTTGACTACGATGAGATTTTCTCACTTGTATCGATGCTTAAAAGTCTGTCCGAATCATGTTAGCAATTGCCGCATTTTATGAAATTTGGCAAATGGATGTCAAACCTGCATTCCTTAATGGATTTCTTAAAGAAGAGTTGTATGTGATGCAACCAGAAGGTTTTGTCGATCCTAAAGGTGCTAACAAAATATGCAAGCTCCAGCGATCCATCTATGGACTAGTGCAAGCATCTCGGAGTTGGAATATACGCTTTGATAAGTTGATCAAAGCATATAGTTTTATACAGACTTATGGTGAAGCCTGTATTTACAAGAAAGTGAGTGGGAGCACTACATCATTTCTGATAAGTATATGTGAATGACATATTGTTGATCGGAAATAATGTAGAATTTTCTGGAAAGCATAAAGGAGTGTCTGAAAGGAGTTTTTGAAAAAAAGACCTCGGTGAACCTGCTTACATATTGAGCATCAAGATCTATAGAGATAGATCAAGACGCTTGATAAGTTTTTTCAATGAGTACATACCTTGACAAGTTTTTGAAGTAGTTCAAAATGGAATAGTCAAAGAAGGAGTTCTTGCCTGTGTTGCAAGGTGTGAAGTTGAGTAAGACTCAAAGCATAAAGTCATTCCCTATGCCTCAGCCATAGGTTCTATAAAGGATGTCATGCTGTGTACCAGACCTATTGTATACCCTGCCCTGAGTTTGGCAAGGGAGTATAATTTTGATCTAGGAGTAGATCACTGGACAGCGGTCAAAATTATCCTTAGAGGACTAAGGAAATATTTCTCGGTTATGGAGGTGATAAAGAGTTCGTCGTAAAGAGTTACGTCGATGCAATCTTTGACACCGATCTGGATGACTCTAAGTCACAATCCAGATACATATTACAAGTGGGAGCAATTAGCTAAACTAGCTCCGTGCAGAGCATTATAGACATAGAAATTTGCAACATACATACGAATCTGAATTTGGCAGACCCGTTGACTAAACTTCTCTCACAAGCAAAACATGATCACACCTTAGTACTCTTTGGGTGTTTTAGTCACATGGCGATGTGAACTAGATTACTGACTCTAGTAATCCTTTGAGTGTTGGTCACATAACGATGTGAACTATGGGTGTTAATCACATGGTGATGTGAACTATTGGTGTTAAATCACATGGCGATGTGAACTAGATTATTGACTCTAGTGCAAGTGGGAGACTGAAGGAAATATGCCCTAGAGGCAATAATAAAGTTATTATTTATTTCCTTATTTCATGATAAATGTTTATTATTCATGCTAGAATTGTATTAACTCGAAACTTAGTACATGTTTGAATACATAGACAAAACAAAGTGTCCCTAGTATGCCTCTACTTGACTAGCTCATTTATCAAAGATGGTTATGATCCCTAAACCATAGACATGTGTTGTCATTTGATGAACGGGATCACATCATTAGGAGAATGATGTGATGGACAAGACCCAATCGTTAGGTTAGCATTATGATCGTTACAGTTTCATTGCTACTGCTTTCTTCATGACTTATACATGTTCCTCAGACTATGAGATTATGCAACTCCCGAATACCGGAGGAACACCTTGTGTGCTATCAAACGTCACAACATAACTAGGTGATTATAAAGATGCTCTATAGGTGTCTCAGATGGTACTTGTTGAGTTGGCATAGATCGAGATTAGGATTTGTCACTCCAATTGTCGGAGAGGTATCTCTGGGCCCTCTCGGTAATGCTGATCACTATAAGCCTTGCAAGCAATGTGACTAATGTGTTAGTTGCGGGATGATGCATTACGGAACGAGTAAAGAGACTTGCCGGTAACGAGATTGAACTAGGTATTGAGATACCGACGATCGAATCTCGGGCAAGTAACATACCGATGACAAAGGGAACAAAGTATGTTGTTATGCGGTTTGACCGATAAAGATCTTCGTAGAATATGTAGGAACCAATATGAGCATCCAGGTTTCGCTATTGGTTATTGACCGGAGATGAGTCTCAGTCATGTCTACATAGTTCTCGAACCCGTAGGGTCCGCACGCTTAACGTTTGGTGACGATCGGTATTATGAGTTTATGTGATTTGATGTACCGAAGGTTGTTCGGAGTCGGACATGACGAGGAGTCTCGAAATGGTAGACACGTAAAGATCGATATATTGGAAGGCTATGTTTGGACATCGGAATGGTTCCGGGTGAGTTCGGGCATTTACCGGAGTACCGGGAGGTTACCGGAACCCCCCGGGAGAAGTTATGGGCCTTATGGGCCATAAGAAGGAAGCACACGAGCCCACAAGGGGCTGGTGCGCCCCCCTTTGGCAGGAGGCCGAATTGGAATAGGTTTGGGGGAGGCGGCCCCCCTTTCCTTCTATCCTACTCCTCCTTCCCTTCCTCTCCTACTCCAACTAGGGAAGGGGGGAATCCTACTCCCAACTCCCCTAGGGCGCACCATAGAGAGGGCCGGCCCCTCCCCTCCTCCACTCCTTTATATACGGGGGAAGGGGGCACCCCATGGGGACACACAAGTTGATCATTGATCTCTTAGCCGTGTGTGGTGCCCCCCTCCACCATAATCTACCTCGGTCATATCGTTGCAGTGCTTAGGCGAAGCCCTGCGCCGGTAGCTTCATCCTCATCGTCATCATGCCGTCGTGCTGACGTAGCTCTCCCTCGACACTCCGCTGATCGTGAGTTCGTGGGACGTCGCCGAGCCGAACGTGTGCAGATCGCGCAGGTGCCGTACTTTCGGTACTAGGAACGGTCGATCGTGAAGATGTACGACTACATCAACCGCGTTGTCATAACGCTTCCACTTTCGGTCTACGAGGGTATGTAGACATACTCTCTCCTCTCGTTGCTATGCACCACCATGATCTTGCGTGTGCGTAGGAAATTTCTTGAAATTACTGCGTTCCCCAATAATGAGACCCCTGACAAGTACTTTGCCTACAAGATGGAGGAGAATAGTTCAACTAGTGAGCATGTGTTCAGAATGTCTGGGTACTACAATCGCTTGAATCAAGTGGGAGTTAATCTTCCAGATAAGATAGTGATTGACAAAGTTCTCTAGTCACTATCACCAACCTAATAGAAGTTCGTGATGAACTATAATATGCAAGGTATGACGAAAATGATTCCTGAGCTCTTCGCGATGCTGAATTGGCGATGGTAGAAATCAAGAAAGAGCATCAAGTTGATGGCTAACAAGACCACTAGTTTCAAGAAAAGGGGCAAGGGAATGAGAGGGAACTTCAAGAAGAATGGCAAGCAAGTTGCCGCTCCCATGAAGAAGCCCAAAGCTGGACCCAAGCCTGAAACTGAGTACCTCTACTGTAAAGGAAATGGTCACTGGAAACGGAACTGCCCCAAATGCTTGTCGAATAAGAAGGATGGCCAAGTGAACAAAGGTATATTTGATATGCATGTTATTGATGTGTACCTTACTATTATTAATAGTAGCCCCTGGGTATTTGATACCGGTTCATTTGCTAAGATTAGTAACTCGACACAGGAGTTGCGAATAAATAGAGACTAGTTAAGGGCAAGGTGACGATGTGTGTTGGAAGTGATTCCAAGGTTGATACAGTCACCATCGCACACTCCCTCTACCTTCAGGATTAGTGTTGAACCTAAATAAATGTTATTTGGTGTTTGCGTTAAGCATGAATATGATTTGATCATGTTTATTGCAATACGGTTATTCATTTAAGTCAAAGAATAATTGTTGTTCTATTTACATGAATAAAACCTTCTATGGTCATACACCCAATGTGGATGGTTTATTGAATCTCGATCGTAGTGATACACATATTCATAATATTGATGCCAAAAGATGCAAAGTTGATAATGATAGTGCAACATACTTGTGGCACTGCCGTTTAGGTCATATTGGTGTAAAGTGCATGAAGAAACTCCATGCAGATGGGATTTTGGACTTGTAACATCCCAAATTTTCAATTTGGAATGTTATACATTAGATCATCACTGCATATCATATTTTATTGCATTTTGGCTTGATCCTAGAAATTCTACGCAACTCAAGGACCCACGGAGAGAGTTGGGGATTTCGTTATTTTCATATTTGAGTTTTCTCGAATTTTGAAAAGAGGATCGTTTGATTTTAATTATTTTCTCTTCGAATATTTCTTTCATGAAAATAAAAGAGAGAGGATAAAATGACTTCCTAAAAATAAAGAAATATTGGAGATTTAATATTAAAATC
Organism: Triticum aestivum; assembly: GCF_018294505.1. NCBI lineage: Eukaryota > Viridiplantae > Streptophyta > Magnoliopsida > Poales > Poaceae > Triticum > Triticum aestivum. Next base: position 42,546,565 of record NC_057811.1, on the reverse strand, counting down.
AAATAAGATTTTTATTCGGAGTTTTATTGCTATTTTATTTGAATTAGGAAAAATATGTGTTTTTCAAAATTGCATTAGAGTCCCAAATAAATGTTCACCTTGGAGTCCGTTTAGTATTTCTTTTATTTGTTTTTCTGTGTGGAATAATTAAAAAAAAGGTTACCGACCTAACCGGGCCGTGTCCGACCTGGACACTAGCCCGGCCGGCCTTTATAAGCCGCGGAGGCCCGAGCCGCAGCCCCCGCACCCGAAACCCTAGCCGCCGCCCGAACCCGCCAGCGCCGCCGCCGCCGTCGTCTCGCCGGACCTCGCCGGAGGTAGCCGCCGCTGCCGCATCGGTTTTCGCAAGAAAACCGATCGGTTTTTTTTTTAAACCCTAGATCCCGGTTTTTTTTACTGTTTTCACCGTTTTACCGCAGACAACGAACGTTCGTTCGTTAGTTTTTCTTTTTCTCAGATTTTTCGCGATTATTTTCGATCGCGATTTCTGATCCGATTTTCGTTTCAGTTTATCTTTTCGCTCCTTTATCGGAATCAGGCGATTCAAGCGCCTAGAGTTTCGTCTCGAAGCCCTCTTTCTATTTAATCAACTTAAACATGTTTTTGCTACTATAAAATTTGACTTTAGTGCAGATTAGTAAATGAAGCTTGTTTCTTTCGCAATTTGAGTTTCGTTGCTTCATTTGATTTGATTCTTTTTGCAAACCGGAGTTCTTAAGTTGAACTTTCTGGTTAGATATTCTTATTTGAGTTTTACCTATGCATCGTTGCTTGATTGCTTATTGTATGCTTGTTTGTTTGCGATAGAGTACCCGGAGTGCGAAGCGTGCTACTATGACTCTCTAGGTTTCACGGATCATCAGCAAGGCAAGTAACACTTTGATCATATCTCTTTACTACCCAGTTTTATTGCATTAGATCAATCCTCAAACAATTACATGGTTAAGATCTGATTAAATTGTGGGTTTGGGAAGTAGATGAGGTAGTACCTATTCACCTGTTATTTATCAAATCCTTGGGAGTTACTTCTACGTTATGCTTATATTGCTATGCTATGCTCGTAGACGTGGTTTGGGTTTGAGTGTATGCATGACAGATGTGAGTATTGCTAATTAATGGTTAACTTAAGGTGGCAACTTTAATACACATCTGGGTGGATTGAGGCACCTGGGGAACCCAGTGTTGTCTTTATTTTTGAAAATCCCGGGGTACCGTGTGATTCTCGTATGGACTGCCACCCAGGCTAAAAGGGATCATAAGATTATTCATGCTAGAAACTTCCGTGTGTAGCCACATGCCATTATGGGCTCTGGCATAGTTGAGTAAATTGTGGGAAACCTTTCCATGATGGGCTAGCAGATGTAGGGGATTATAGGTGTACAGGCCTATCTATCGGTTAAGGGGACCTCTTCGGAAAGACTGTGTCTCGGTCATCCGTTTCTCAAACATCATGTAGTGCGAGAAATCCAACGGAGGAGATCGAGTCTTGTGGGGAAAAGTGCACAAACCTCTGCAGAGTGTACAAACTAATCATGGTTAGTCGTGTCCCCGGTTATGGACATGTTGAGTATCTAGTTCTTGGATTTATCATGTGGATCTCATCACTTTTAATATAATTTGATTGGGTTTAATAATGATGCTTAATTGGGATAGAGTTGAGTGAACCTTCTCAATGTTTAACAACTACCATGATAGTTAAGTAAACTTTATTCCTTTGTTGTAGGGAAAAATTGGCTTTCCGCAAAACATATTAACCATACAGCCTCCACCAGCCATATATGCATGTAGTGATAGCATTAGTCTGTTCATTACTCTTTTGTGTTGCCTTGCCAGCATATTCCATGTGCTGACCCGTTTCGGGCTGCAACGTATCATGTTGTAGACTTTTCAGACGACGAGTAAGGAGCCATAGGTCGTTGTCTTTCACTCATTGATGCCATTGGAGTTCATGGACTCACTTTATCTTCCCAGCCTTCCGCTGTTATCGTATTACATGGCCTTAAGCCATATTTATTGTAATAAGTTCACTTTGGAGAAATTCGATGTAATAAGTGTGTGATTGCTACTCTGTTACAAATCCTTCAAGTACTGTGCGTGTCAGCATTACCGATCTAGGGATGACACTGATGCACAGAGATCAGAGTGTTTGAGGTCTGGTCACTACAGGAATCACTTGATTATGAATCATTTGATACTTGCGAACCATGCCTCATGGGCAAGATGACTAAAACTCCGTTATCCGGAACAATGGAGCGAGCTAATGACTTACTGGAAATAATACATACCGATGTATGCGGTCTGATGAGTGTTGAAGCACGCGGCGGGTATCATTATTTTCTGATCTTCACAGATGATTTGAGTAGGCATGGGCATATCTGCTTGATGAAACACAAGTCTGAAACATTTGAAAAGTTCAAATAATTTCAGAGTGAAGTGGAGAATCAGTGTAACAAGAAAATAAAGTTTCTACGATATGATCACGGAGGCGGATATTTGAGTTACGAGTTTGGCCTTCATTTAAAACAATGTGGAATTGTTTCACAACTCACGTCACCTGGAACACCATAGCGTAATGGTGTGTTTGAATGTCATAACCGTACTTTATTATATATGGTATGATCTATGATGTCTCTTACCGATATACCACTATCATTTTGGGGCTATGCATTAGAGACAGCTGCATTCACGTTAAACAGGGCACCGTCCAAATCTGTTGAGACGACACCGTATGAACTGTGGTTTGGCAAGAAACCTAACCTGTCGTTTCTTAAAGTTTGGTGTTGCGACACTTATGTCAAAAGGCTTCAGCCTGATAAGCTCGAACCCAAATCGAAGAAGTGTGTCTTCATAGGATACCCTAAGGAAACAATTGGGTACACCTTCTACCACATATCCGAAGGCAAGATCTTTGTTGCCAAGAATGGATCCTTTCTAGAGAAGGATTTCTCTTGAAAGAAGTGAGTGGGAGGAAATTAGAACTTGATGAGGTAATTGTACCTTCTCTCGAATTGGAAAGTAGCACATCAGAGAAAATCGTTCCCGTGATGCCTACACCAACTAGAGAGGAAGCTAATAATGATGATCATAAAACTTTAGATCAAGTTACTAATGGACCTCGTAGGTCGATCAGAACATGTTCCGCACCAGAGTGGTACGGTAATCCTGTCCTGGAAGTCATGTTGTTGGACAACAGCGAACCTATGAACTATGAAGAAGCTACGATGAGCCCAGATTCCAGAAAATGGCTTGAGGCCATGAAATCTGAGATAGGTTCCATGTATCAGAACAAAGTGTGGACTTTGGTGGATTTGCCCGATGATCGGCAAGCCATAAAAATAAATGGATCTTTAAGAGGAAGACGGACGCTGATGGTAACACTACTGCAGGATGCTGCTAATGCGACACTACGATCAGAGACCCTTCGAGAAACTGTGTGCGATGCAATAATCACAAACGGTGGTGTATGAAAACCGTCAAAAATGTATAAATCGTTTGCGATGACGGATGCATCAAATACGGTTCAGATTTTAGTTGCATGTGCGATGAAGGGCATACGGTTCAGTTCAATTAACTGTTTGCGATGAGGAGGAACAAAAGAAACGGGTAGCCAAATGAAGGCGTGTGCGATACACATCATTCGGTTCACTCAGATGAACTGTTTGTGATTAGGCAACACAAAAGAAATGGGCAGCCAGATGAAGGTGTGTGCGATATACAGCATACGGTTCACTCGGATGAACTGTTTGTGATTAGGCAACACAAAAGAAATGGTCAGCCAGATCAAGGTGTGTGTGATATACGCATGCGGTTCACTCGGCCCTTGTCATCAGTGTGTGACCTCTGGGGCAACGGTTCGCTCCCCAGGCGCCTCTTCGTGTACCATGGCAACCGTCCACCGCCTCTTTGCCTTTCCCTCTCGATTTGGAACTGCTGTCGCACGCTCCTCGTCCCTCCATTTGCCTTCACCCTTCCTTCTGCCATTGTTCGATCATCTTCTCCATGGAGGGAATAGGCCGGAAACGACCCCGTTATTCTTGCCCGATCTGAAAGATGACGTGGTGGAGGAACTCATTGATCAGTGCGACGTCATCACCTCGGCTAGCATGGCAGGTTCGTTCAAGACCATTCTCGACTCAACTAATAACATCATTATAAGGAACCCAAGGGTCCAGGAGCAGTTTGATCTCCCCTATCTTCTTCGCCGTGACCCTGCTGACTGGCGCGGGGACGAGGGAATCCTCGCCTTGTGCAAGTTGATGCCGCATTATAATGATACGTATGATGTTAATATGCCATCGCTTGAGGGCAAGGCTTGGGCATGCGCAAATGGAGATTGGGTTGTTTATATTGGGTACAACTGCGAGTGGGAACTTGTGAATGTGTACACTCGTCACCGGGTTCCACTTCCAAAAATCTCAGACAACTGCCTAGAGGTTGAGTACACCGGTATTCTACGTGAGTTCAAATATGATCATGATGACTGTCGTCTACGGAAGATAGCAATTTGTCAAGTTCCCAACTGCTCTTGGGATTACACAAACTATGAAGGTGTTGCTATCTTCGACAAGCTTGTTGTCGTCCTTACTTCCACGCCTCGATGGATATTGCTCAAAAATCAATTTCTGTACACGGATGAGTGCTGTGATGCAATTCAATACGAGGGTCTTGTGTTTGCTGCCACCACTCGTGGCACTGTTTTTGCATGGAATATTGATGCTTTCGGTACGCTTTTCTTCCACCGTAATTATAATTGTTTCATCCACATGCATGCGGGTTAGCTAGTTTCCCTTTACTAATTAACCTTCTTGTGTTTCCAAGGTCCTGTGAACATTCCACCACCTATACTTGAAAAAATTTATAACCAAGGGGGAGATGACGATGCTGATGATCATGAGCATGAGGACGAGTAGGACCCATATACTCAGTGGCGCCTGGCAACTTATTCCGATGGATCACCTCTTCTTGTCTCTATACAGGGCACTGCTGATGTTACTAAGGAAGCAGTTGTTGTCTCGCATGGTCGCACTCTCCGGACCTATTCCAACATCCGTTGCAGGGTACTCAGGATGGATACTAGTGTACTAGCGCCAACACCTTCTCCCTGGTTCAGTATTGAAAGTCTTGGAGGAAACTCGCTCCTCCTTAGACAAAACTATCCAATGATGGTGGAAGGCGATCCAGCTGTTGTTGACACAACATTACTACCATTTATGAGAAGCAACTGTATCTATACCTCGGACGTTGCTATGCTTCCCTACCGTCCCAATATGGGTCCAGGCATAGGCCGCTTCAGCCTGGATGATCAGTCATGCGTTGGTCTCGAGATTGACAGTAGCTGGCCCTTCCCAGAGAATCACTTCTGGTTCAAAGCAAGTGTTTCCAACGCCGATGAGTGGTTGAGTTGAAGTTCATTTCATTGCTTTGTTATTTGTTGTGTGAGAAAAACTTTACTAGAATGTTTTGTTGGAAATGATCTATAATCCAATGTGAATCCTCGTTGTCGTTGTGGGTTGATGACTTGTTGGATGTAATCAATGGTACATTTGCATATGCGTCCATCAACTCACGCCTGCTAGTGGTGTCCATATGAATAGTGCTAGTGATTTTAGTTACAAAAATTACATAGTGCTCATGATTTTTAGCTGCATATTTTGACAAATTGCAGTGTTACAAGTTTGACAAATGGTAATGTTACTAGATAAACAAATGTCAATCTTTCTAGTTTGACAAATGGCAACATACCCAAAATGACAGATATGCCAATCTTACCCAATTGTTTATACGTGATTGCACATGGGTCATTTAAAACAACTGTCTGCGTTGAAGGGATGCAGAAATCCTGCTCGACACATTTTCCCTTGGCTTCCTGGGGAAGCTCTCGGCTTGCATACAGGTGTTCGAACTAAAACGTTTGCGATGAGTGTTTATATTTAAAAACCATTGACGTTTTTTTCAAAAGAAAATCATTTGATAAGTCTATACATTAAGAGAGAAAAACGCAAGTTCGTTCAAAACATATCTTTCATTCAGTCACACTGCGAATTTCTATTCATATGATCGAGAATTCGAGATACAGTACTAAACCCCAAAAAAACTATTTCCGGTGGCAGCGGAGGCGGTGTGCCACGCCGTCGTCGTCGTTGTCGTCCTCCGGGACGCCGTTGTTGAAGTCTTCAATGCAGCACAAAATGTTCTTCACTTGTAAATCAAACATCATGTCGTCGCGCAATCGACGGGCGGGGCGCGGGAGGACGGCAACTGGCGCCGCTGAGAGGTAGCGGTCGACGGCAGCATCCCATGCCGCTGAGGTGGGCACGGGCACGGGCGTGACGGGTGCAGCCAAACGCACGGGGACCGGCACCGCGGTGGGTGGAGGGGCGCGCACAGACAGGGGCACGGGCGCGGAGGGTGCAGCCAAACGCACGGGGGTCGGCGCCACGGTGGGTGGAGGGGCGCGCACGGGCACGGGCACGGGCGCTGGCGCTGGCATGTACACGAGCTCATGTGGGTCCACGGAGACCTCGCTGACGCCTGCGGCTTCCAGCTCTGCGATAGTGCTCGGCGACCGGCCCGTCAATGCTACGGGGATGGTCATTGGCGCGGGCGCAGGGATGGGAGCTGGGACGTGAGCGGGGGCAGCAACCGCTGCGGCCAGCTCGTTCTGGGCCATGTCCATGAGGGCCCATTCCTCCTTATTTGCTATCTCCTCCGGCTCGGAGTCGACTTCACCAAACTTGAAGACTAGTGGCAGATGATCATTCTGCGCCATGGCGTTGGTGGAGGTCTGCGGGAGGGAGGGGAATGGGAGGCGAACAGTAAGGCCGACCGTATTAAATAGCGGCTCGGGCGCCATTAATGGAGAGGAAGGCGGGCGGCCATGGAAGTCAAAGGGCTCGCTTCCCAGTGAGCCTGCGCAGCGTATAGCTCGCACGCTTCCCGGTGAGCCTGCGCATTAGAGGACAGTTTGCACGCCTCTCGGTCAGCCTGCGCACCGGACTGCGCTCGCACACCTCCCGTTCAGTCAAGGTCAAGCAGCTCTCCGCACGGCACCTCCTACATCCATTAAAACCAAGACACATGGCATCACATGAATGGTTAACAGAACGCACACGGTTTGAATTATACAAACGTTTGAGATATTAAAGTGGTAGTTTTTTTTCAAAATGCCTTTGTTCCCTGTCATTATTCGAGTGCGCCTTCTCTCAAAATGGACACGAAAAATGCCACAGCATGTCGGGTGCCATTCCATGATAGCATGCCAAGTTTCATGAATTTCAGACGAGTTTTGGATTTACTAGAATTTAAAAACCAGGCATCTCAATGTTTTGCCGGCAATCAACGGTGCCCTGGTGTTTGAAATTCATTCCCATTTCTTGAATGGGACCTAAGCATGCACCCAAGGACACATATTTGATTTTTCAACCAATTTATATGCACTGGAGCATGTGCATGTAGTTTAGATTTGAATTATGCACATAAACGCATTGAAAACTAAGTTAATGCATAAAAATGTCCAAACGAACCCTAAAAAATCACAAAAATTGACACAACACTCCTGTTGTTCTATGTTGACACGAGAAAAAAATTTGAAAGCAATAAGAGGCAATGAATATTGTTTCGTCCCCAAAGGTGGGACGTTTCCTACCGAAACTATTATGCTTGTTGTGAGAAGCTCTGGTTTGTGAGAAGCATACACCCAAACCTGCCCAAAATGCGACAAAAAATTTACCATGGAATGTTGATGCCGCTCCATGATAGCATGCCAAGTTTCATGAATTTCAGACGAGGTTTGGATTTACTAGAATTTAAAAACCAGGCATCTCAATGTTTTGCCGGCAATCAACGGTGCCCTAGTGTTTGAAATTCATTCCCATTTCTTGCGTGGGACCTAAGCATGCACCCAAGGACACAGATTTGATTTTTCAACCAATTTATATGCATTAGAGCATGTGCATGTAGGTCAAATTTGAATTATGCACACAAATGCATTGAAAACTCAGTTAATGCATAAAAATGTCCAAACGAACCCCGAAAAATCCCAAAAATTGACACAACACTCCTGTTGATCTATGTTGACACGAGAAAAAATTTGAAATCAATAAGAGGCAATGGATATTGTTTTGTCCCCATGAAAGTGCGTTATATCCACTAGAGGGGGTGAATAGGCGATTTTTATGAATTCTTCACTGAGGAATTTGCCAGTGAGGAAATTCCTTATCGAAGAACTACTTACAGCGGAATAAGTACTCAAAAGTAAACATAACAGGATACAAGCATGGTCATCATGATGAAATGAAGACAAGCACAGAGTACAGAAAGCGTAAACACAGGATAACACAGGATGAAGACAAACAGACTGAAGAAATTGAACTGAAGAAATTGAGAAAGTGTTCAGTCAAAGTCTTCAAACACAGATATGACAAGCCCACAACACAGTTATGAGGAAATGAAAGAGTTGAGGAAATAGAATCAGTTGGCTTGGTGAAGACTATGATTTGGTAGACCAGTTCCAACTGCTGTCTCAGTTGTACGTCTGGTTAGGGCGGCTAGGTATTTAAACGTCAGGACACACAGTCCCGGACACCCAGTCCTTAACACGCAGTCCATGACACTTAGTCCACACCGTATTCCCCTTGAGCTAAGGTCACACAGACCTCGCCCAATCACTCGTGGTAAGTCTTCAGGTGACTTTCGAACCTTCACAAACTCGGTCACTCGATGATCCATAATTCCTCTTGGATGCTCTAGACCATGACGCCTAACCGTCTGGAAGAAGCACAGTCTTCAAAGGTAACAAGCGTCGGATCCACGCAGGATCAATCTCTTCAGTGATGCTCAATCACTTTGGGTTTGTAGGTGTTTGGGTTTGGGTTTTTCCTCACTCGATGGTTTTCACTCAAAGTCCTCGGAGGATGGGATGCTCTCAAATGACAAGTGTCAGTTTCTCTCAGAGCAGCCAACCAGCTAGTGGTTGTAGGGGGCGGCTATTTATAGCCTAGGGAGCAGCCCGACATGATAAGACATAAATGCCCTTCAATGATATGACCGTTAGGTGGATAAGATATTTTGGGACAGCTGGCGCGTAGCACAGCAATGGTTGGAAATTTGAGTATCAAATTCCTCAGGGATATCATGTTCCTCACTGTGTAGGCAATCCGCACTGGCGAATTTCTAACTCCTCAGTCAGAACAAATTCCTCAGAGACCAGAAGAACTTCGTCTCTGCCACTGAAGAATATGACTGAACTGTATGAGATTTCCAATGGCTTCACTTGAAGGGATTGGTAGGTGTAGGATTTTGGGTTGAGCATCACATGGAAACTTTTCCTTAGTATTTCCTCGACCCCCTTTAACAGTGCGGTGTTTCCTATGACTCAAGAAAGAGAAAATGAAACTACAAAAACAAAAGTCTTCACGCTTCATGTTCCTCAAATGAATACCAAGTCTTCAAGGTCACACCAATTTCTTCACTTTCTCTGTAAATATCAAACTCCTCATAGACTTATAGACCTGTGTACACTCATAAACACATTAGTCCCTTAACCTATAAGTCTTCAATACACCAAAATCACTAAGGGGCACTAGATGCACTTACAATCTCCCCCTTTTTGGTGATTGATGACAATATAGGTTAAGTTTTCAACGGGGATAAACATATGAAGTGTAAATACTGATATTGAGGAATTTGATTGCAAGATATAGAAGAACTCCCCCTGAAGATGTGCATAGTGAGGAATTTGCTTTTGAAGCAATGCACACTTGAAGAGTTGAATCATGGAGATCTCCCCCTATATCTTGTAATTCATACACGCATTTGACATAATACATGAAGAATTTGAAATGCATGATGAAATATGGTGACTGATGTAACTCAGCATGCATGCAATAACATTAACGAAGAATAAGCATGCAGAAGAAACAGCAAAAGTATCAGGCCAACATAGAGTTTTAAGTTTACAACTCGATCCAACAAAGTCATCAGAAAAACGAGAGTTGTAACTTGGAAAAAAAACGCCAATAAATGATAGGCCCGCTTGAAGACTAACTCAAATTTCTCCCCCTTTGTCATCGAATGGCCAAAAGGTTTGAAAATGAGGACTAACGCCCCTGAAGAATATCAAGTTGATGAAGGAGCGCCAGCGTTGTTGGGGTCGTTTGTTGATGTAGGGCCTGCCGCAGTGTCGTCCAAGTCTTCATGCTCATCAGTTTTGCGCGATGAAGAATAGGAGCTGGCCACCAAGGAAGGAACCTTGACCTTCTTGTATTTCTTCGGTGGAGGTGCAGGCCAGTCAAAGTCCTCCTTGAGACCCATTTTCTTCAGATCTTCTGCGCTATAAATGTGAGACAGAATAGCCCAAGTACGGTTAAAGGTTTCATGGAGGTAGTAATGGTTTTTCTTCACTGCATTGTGGGTAGCAGTCATGTTGTGAAGAATTGAACCAAACTGATGCTTGACCCATTTGTGATTGCGATCAACCTTCTGGTGAAGACTGAGGAGAAGCTCACGGTCAGTCATCACCCTGGGAACTGTGCCTTGAGGATTTGGCTTGGTTGCGTTGGTGGCAGAGTCATCATTGGTGGAGTAGGATGCAGCCTTGCGAAATTGACCATCCAATGGACGAATGCCTTCATCAATAACAGCAGTAGCCTTGCCCTTTTCATCAGCTGAGGAAAATGTCTGTTTGAGGACTTCATTCGGGGGAAAGTAGCTGCAATGGTTCAGTGTATCAGCTTTGTAGTTGAGCGAAGACCTTGTTCTGATGAATCTCATAATCCACGGAGCATAAGGCTTCAACTCAAAAGGTGACATTGCGACATTGGCCAGAGTCCTCGTGAAGAAATCATGGAAGTTGACGGGAACGCCATGAATGATATTGAAAAGCAGATTCTTCATGATGCCAACGACTTCTTCTTCATTCGAGTCGTGGCCCTTGATAGGACTCAATGTCTTCGTCAGAACGCGATAGACAGTCCGAGGCACATATAACAATTCCTTCACAATGAATTTAGTTCTTGGGGCCTGACCTGGCTTCAATGGCTTCATCAGCACTTGCATATAGTGATCTGTAAGCTCAGGTTCACTGTAGATGCAACGAGCAGCTTCAAGGGGAGGACTGAGAGGCAAAGCACGAAGCAATTCAGTGGCTGGTGCCTTGTAGTGAGTATTTTCAGACATCTAGTCCAGCACCCATGAATTCACATCTTCAGAGTCTCCGGTGATGTGCACAGTTGCATAAAATTGAAGAATGAGCTCTTCATTCCAATCACATATATCAGTGCAGAAATTTAACAGTCCAGCATCATGAAGAACACTGAGGACTGGCACGAAGCATGGCAGAGATTCCATATCCATGTGAGGAATGTGCTCATGATCGAAGACTTTGTCTTTGTTGAACAGCACTGAGGAATAAATATTTGCCTGGCTGGCAGTCCAGAAACGCCTCTTCCTAATGCGAGCAGAGTCATAGGGGCTGTAATCAGTGAAGAATACGTGCTCGCCGAAGAAATCATTAGCCTTGAATTTTTGCTTCCTTGAGAATGGATCCTTTGGCTTGGGCAAAGGAGTGTCAGTCAGTTGCATTACAACCTCAGGAATCGCAATCTCAGGTTCCTCAGGCTGAGGAATTTTTGGTTCCTCTTCAGTGGCAGTCTGTGCCTTCAATGATTCAGCAGCAGCAGTTTCTTCAGCACTGGTGGCTGGAATTTCTTCATGGACAGACGGTGTGGCATGAGCTTCATCAGATCCCATTTGAACTATAGTTGCTGGGGACTAAGGAATTTGTTGCAATGGTGTGAAGAGTGGAGAGTTGGGATGTTGACTTTCCCAAAAGTCATCATTGAGCATGGGTGTCGTACAACCAATGTCCACATCTTCATCTTCCATTTCTTCAACGCCGGCCTCTTCAGCAGTAAACTGAGGCATAGGCGAGGAAACAGCTGGAGTTGAAGGGATTTCATCCACTTCAATTTCTTCATCCATCTGCTCTGACGAAGCAGCAGAAGGATTTTCTTCATCAGATCCGCTAGGGATCACATATTCTTCATCAAAAGGAACAAGGCCCTTTGATGGCATGGTTGAGATCGGAACAACATCAATGGGGTTCGCAACTGAGCTGGTCAATTTCTTCATCTTCTTCAGAGCTGAAGAATCCGATGAAACTGATGCTTTCCTTTTCTTCACTGCTGCACGCTCTGCAGCCTTGGTCTTCTTCACATCTGATGCAGATGGAAGAATTGGAGTTGGGGTAGGCGCAGGAGGAGCAGAGGAATGTGGTCGATTTTCTTCACGCACAACTGATGCAGTTGCCCCGACCTCTTCATTTTCTTCAGGCACACCACTAGTGGATGCCCTGGCAATTTCATCAGCGGCTGGAATGCAGTCATCAGCCCTGGAACTCACATTTTCTTCAGTAGCCTGAATGTCATTAGCGGGGCTGGCATGTTTTCAGTTGGCTAAGCAGATGCTTCAGTTTGAGGAATTTCTTGTTGCGATGGGGCTGTAACATTGGAAGTGAACTTCTCAGTCAGTTTAACAAACCTGACCTTGGCTCCTTGCCAATCAGCATAGTAAGCATTGAAATCACCGCTGAGGACTTTGATTTCAGACTGGATCTTCACAAGATCATCAGTTGTCATAGTGACAACGTTGTTCTTCAGGAATTTTTCTTTGCTGTACTGCGCTTTCTTGATCTGCCTGGCCTTCTCAAATTTCCATTTCTCTTCTTGGATGAAGGTAGTCAGCATATGACTTTGGCCAGGAGTCAACTTGAAATCAGGCATAGGAGTGTTTGGGTTCTTGTGCCAGAGATCAATGTAATCGAGGATCAACTTTGGATCCCAAAGCAGAGGCACATTTGTGCCCTTGGCTCTAGCGGCCCTGACTTGCCTATCTCTGATGATTTCAGTAAGTTCTTCATCATCAGCTTCGTCTTCTTCAGACGGCACTTGGAAGGCGACCTGCTTCTTGTGAGGACTTGGGCGAGAACCTCGTCCAGCAGTGGTCTTTGTCTTCAGCAGAGAGGGTCCTGTTGAAGAATTTGGAGCAGCTGAGGAACTAGCTGAAGCTCCTGAGGCAATAGAGATGCCTGTAGTCCTTTGGCATGTGGCAAGATGCACAGGTGCTGAGGATTTGGTCGGAGCAGCTGAGGACTTATGCGGAGGAGCTGAGGATTTTGGAGGAGCAGGAGCAGCGTGAGGAATTGGCCGTGAGGGCTTTGAGGATTCTGGCCGTGAGGGCATTGCTGAGGAACTTGGCCTTGAGGGCATTGAAGGTGAAGCACTTGGCTTACGCGCAGGCTTCTTTGCAATGGATTTCTTCGGCTTGACAGAGGCCTCAGCGGCAGCAGCAGCAGCAGCAGAGTCTTCATTGAATTTCCTCACTGCTTCTCTGGCTTGTCTAGCCAGCTTGGCCTGGCGCTTGGCCCATTCATCAGGATAATCCTCGCCACGCTTGAGGCTGGTGAGATCAGCTTCTTAGCCAGGTGCCAACGGAGGTCTTGGGCATGGAGGATTGAGTGCGAATTTCTTCATGTACTTGGGAGTCACATATCTGTACTCCCTCCACTCTCTTGCCCATCTCCTCTCTATCTTCTGAATGCGCACCTTGCGCTGATTTTTCTCTTCCTCAGGGGGTGTGCAGTACCCAACATAGATGTCTTCAGGGATTTCAAATGCAGTGTTGACCTCAGGCCTCTTTCCTCCTTTCTGTGGCTTCTTTCCATCAGCCATTTTCTTCAGATGAGGAATTTGAACAATTGAATTCTCTGAAGAAGTATGCAACTTTTCTTCGAGGAACGCTGCAAATGAGTTAAGTTGATGAGAACCTAGAGATTCAGCAGCGGACATGAGTACCTGTGAACAGAGTATAGTTGCGAGGAATTTGGAGAGGTCATATGCGTTCTCAGAAGGTTTTTCAAAAAGAACAAGTTTGAGGAATTTGACCAGATGAGTCTTAAAGAATTTCACTAAGCGTTCTTTGTCTTAGGTTCCAGAGTTGTATAGATCGAAGATCCACACAATTGAGGAATCTTGAAGAAAAATTATTGCTTAGAGAAACGAATCAAGAACGGATGACATGTGAGGTGTTTAGTGTGTGAAGAATTTTAAGAATAAACACATTTGAAGATTTTGTAGAAATCATTTGAATCAAAGAGGGCAGTAAAAGAAGCTTTTAATTACCCTGGACGAAGAACACGACGAACTGGGATGTGGAGATGTGAAGTTCGTCAGTGCAGATCTTCCACGCCCTAACTCGGCGGAGGAAGACGGCTACGGCGGCGGCGGAGTGAAGATTTCCGCGGCCGGCGCGAGTACGGCGGCGATGAGGTCGAGGCAGTGAAGCTCTTCCTCACCGGCGACGATGAAGTAGCAGCGGCGCTAGGGTTTGAGAAGCTCGAGCTGGAGAGAGGTCGAGCGGAGTAAAGGAAGTGAGGAAGGGGAGAGGGGGGGTATTTATAGCCACGGTGAAAAACTGTTCGCCCGAAGATTTTGGACGAACGTGCCCCTGACCCTTCTCATTCGCTTGACATATGTCACCCACGTACTGAGAAGTGGAGATCGTGTTAGATCGTGGGTGAATAGATAAGTATTTCGTGGGATGCGGAACGGTTTGAGTGGCAAAGCCGAAAATTTGGATAAGATAAGTTAAAAGTTCCGTTCGCAAATTCTTCAGCTGACAAGGACACAGTGAAGATTTTGAACAAGTTTCAAATAGAACGCACATGAAGAATTTGTGAATAGATTGGGTTGAGTATAGCATAGAGGGCGAAGGGTCCGATTACATTCACTTAGCAGAAAAAACAACTTGAAGAATTAGCCATAAGTGAATGCTGTAGAGGACATAAACATATATATATATATATATGTATATATATATGTATATATATATATACATATATATATAGCCAATGAAGAAAAACGATAGAAACAGTGAAGACAATGCAAAGTCGAAGAAAACGAACAACTGAGGAATTTCACTGAGGAAAAACTCAAATTGAAGATTTTCAACTTTTGGTGTTATTCTTCATTGATTGAAGAAAAACGTTTCTTCATATGTTGCACATCTAAGTCATCAATTTTGCATAAGTGTTAGGATAAGTGTCCTTTTCAAAGAACATTCGAAGATTCTAAGATATTTAGCTCACACCGCAACTTGCTAAATCTCTTCTCATCCAAGGGCTTCGTGAAGATATCGGCTAGTTGTTCTTCAGTCTTCACATGCTCAATAGAAATGTCTCCCTTCAACACATGATTGCGAAGAAAATGATGACGAATCTGAATGTGCTTTCTCTTCGAGTGCTGAACTGGTTTGTGACAAATCTCGATGGCACTCTCATTGTCACAGAAGAGAGGCACATTCTTCACGTTGACGCCATAGTCCTTGAGAGTTTGCTTCATCCACAGCAATTAAGCACAGCAAGAACCAGCAGCAATGTACTCAGCTTCAGCAGTAGACAGTGATACGCAGTTCTGTTTCTTCGAGGACCAACAGACCAAAGATCGTCCGAGGAAATGACATGTACCAGATGTTGACTTGCGGTCCACATGATCACCAGCATAGTCAGAGTCAGAATATCCAATGAGATCAAAAGCCGAGCCCTTGGGGTACCATAATCCAAGTGTTGGTGTGTGAGCTAGATATCGAAGAATATGTTTCACAGCCTTATGGTGTGATTCCTTCAGTGTAGCTTGAAATCGGGCACACATGCAAACACTAAGCATAATATCTGGCCTAGATGCACATAAATACAATAAAGAACCAATCATGGAGCGGTATACCTTTTGATCGAAGTCAATACCATTTTCATCAGTGCACAGATGGCCATTTGTGGGCATCGGAATTTTGGCGCCTTTGCAATCTTGCATGCCGAATTTCCTCAGTACATCCTTGAGGTATTTCTCCTGAGATATGAATATGCCATTGCGCTGTTGACGAATTTCAAGACCTAAGAAGAATTTCAACTCTCCCATCATAGACATTTGATATTCTTCACTCATCATATAGGCAAATTCATCACTATAATGTTGGTCACTACAGCCAAAGATAATATCATCAACATATATTTGGCACACAAACAATTCATCATCATAAGATTTAGTGAAAAGAGTAGGGTCGAGTGAACCGGGTTTGAAGCC
Organism: Triticum aestivum; assembly: GCF_018294505.1. NCBI lineage: Eukaryota > Viridiplantae > Streptophyta > Magnoliopsida > Poales > Poaceae > Triticum > Triticum aestivum. The sequence goes on along the minus strand of NC_057811.1, from coordinate 42,530,432 downwards.
TTTCTTCATGAGGAATTCCTTCAAAGTATCATACCATGCCCGAGGGGCCTGCTTGAGGCCATAGAGGGCCTTATTGAGTCTGAAGACTTTGTCAGGATGCTTTGGATCTTCAAAACCTAGGGGTTGAGCAAAATATACTTCTTCCTCAAGCTTACCATTGAGGAATGCACTTTTCACATCCATTTGATATAGAGTGATATCATGATGGTTAGCATAAGCAAGTAATATGCGAATAGCTTCAAGTCTAGCAACAGGTGCAAAAGTTTCATCAAAATCAATTCCTTCAACCTGTGTGTAGCCTTGAGCTACAAGTCGTGCCTTATTCCTCACCACAAGGCCATTTTCATCTTGCTTGTTGCGGTACATCCACTTTGTGCCAATGATGTTGTGCTTGGGAGGATCTGGACGTTTAACCAGTTCCCAGACATTGTTGAGTTTGAATTGATGTAATTCTTCTTGCATGGCCTGAATCCACTCAGGCTCCAGAAATGCTTCATCTACCTTAGTGGGCTCTGTGATAGAGACAAAAGCATAGTGCCCACAAAATTTAGTTAAATGTGAAGCTTTTGAGCATCTGAGAGAACCCGGTGCTTCAATGTCATCGATGATCTTTTCAACTTGCACTTCTTTTGCAACACGAGGATGAGTTGGTTGTCGTCGAGGAATTTGATCAGCATTTTCTTCAGCACCATTTTCTTCAGCATTTTGTTTAGGTACATTAGCTCGACGTTCTTCATGTTCTGGAATGAATTCTTCAGCAGATTCTTCGGTAGGAATGACATCCTCAGTCGCCTTGAACTTGATAGATTCCTCAGGTGCTGGTTCATCTATCACAGAAGGTAGGTGCTCTCTTTGCGAGCCATTAGTTTCATCGAACCGCACATCTACAGTTTCAACAACCTTGTGAAGAATGTTGTTGAAGACTCTGTAGGTGTGTGAGTCCTTTCCGTAACCAAGCATAAAACCTTCATGTGCTTTCGGTGCAAATTTAGCATTGTGATGAGGATCTCTAATCCAACATTTAGCACCGAAGACTTTGAAATAACTCACATTGGGTTTCTTGTCAGTGAGGAGTTCATAGGCAGTCTTCTTGAAGAATTTGTGAAGATATACCCTGTTGATGATGTGGCACGCAGTATAAATTGCCTCAGTCCAGAAGTTACGAGGCGTCTTGTACTCATCAAGCATAGTGCGAGCCATCTGCTCCCCCTAAACTATAACGGGTCCCATCTCTCTCCAAACCTAACGTGGTAGTTTCCCATCATAAGGCTTTCCATCTATAGATTGAGCCATTACCCACCAAGGATCCCATTCGTTCAGAACTCAGTCGACTGCTTCTATAGATAAGGCGGAACGTCCTTAGTTCAGCATTATAGCACATAGTCTCCGACGCTACTACAGCGCTTCGCTAACTCGAAGCGCCTCGCTATGAGAATGACGCGTCGCTAACGCTCGGCTAAGTCGTCGAACCCTCGCGCTGACCATTCGCTTTCTCAGTAGCGAAAGCGCTTCTCTTTGCCCCTTAACTTCATAAAGTATTTGGAAAGAAAAGAAAGAGATTCTTGGTTTTATTGCTCCCGCTTCCTCATCTGCGCTCGTCAAGCCAAATTTGCTTTTTGGGAGGCGAAAGAGGGGTTGAAGCGGACATGTCGAAATGACAGCATCGAAGATATCTATATACACAGGAACGCTTATTCCAGACTGCGTTTCGGAAAAAGTAGCCTACTTGACAGAAAGGGCGGGCACTCTCGGCGCGGAGGTAGGCACTCTCGGCGCGGAGGTAGGCACTCTCGTCTTTCAACCCCACCGTCACTTTGAATTTAGTGGGGCACTGTTTACTTACAGCCTCTACGAGTTGCAAGTGAATGGGGCCGGTGCGTGGTGAACGGAAGGGTTCATCAAGCCATTTCTCGCCTTAACCCCTAAACTAAATAGGAAGAGGGGTACTTGACTAATAGGGGGCAATTGCATTGCACCTGACTGTGAGGGACCTCTTGATACCTTATGTTCACTTCCTAACTAGTAGCCGGTTTCCTGTCGCGGAAGCCTTTTCCCAGTGCGCGGAGCCCCGATGAGGAAGGTGTTAGTGCTTTCTCATGGGGTCAATAATGCTAATCCCTCTTTTTGTGCCGGGAAGAAGATAAGAAAAGGCGAAGCCTTCTCTTGGTTTCCCAACCTGTTGCTTCTAAAGGCTGCCCTCTCTCGGCTGGATTTTGGTCCAGCCTACTGCGAGGATCCCGTATCCCGTACATCGTCTTTCTCCCTCCTGGGTTCCCGTGTTTCCTATGCCGCCGCGTTTCCCGGTCCTTTTCTTTTAGTGCTTCGACCCGAAGCGATAGCTTGACGCATTTTCCGTGGATAAGATGGCAGCGCTCCAGCTCACTAAAGAATGGGACAGCAGTGGTCCGCCGGCAAGCTCGTTCTGATCCTGGACGCAGTACATTGGAATCCTGAAGCACCACCATGAACGCTACCGCGCGTGCGCCTGTGGTGCGGTAAGGCACCACCCTGTTGTGCCAGCAGCCAACTCCGGCGTGTCAGCTTAGTTATCCTCATCAAGCCACAACCTTGATGTCTAGCTTCTCAACTGGTAGACGGTTCCCTTTCCCCCGGATCAATGAAGAAGGGAGAAGTCAGTTGATTCCTCCGAAGAACCGGAAGCGAAGCACTATGCCGGGGCGAGGGGACGGGAAAAGAAACTGCTCCGAAGAAAGATATTGGGGTTCCCAATGCTTCTCCACGCCCACCGAGATGCGCCAACCTCGGGATGCTTTACTCCTAACCCCACGGCGGTTCCGAGAGGGAGCTTAACCTGAGTCTCGGTTAAGAACGGCGATGATCTACGTTTCACACGGCGCACGATTCCATGGATAGTTTCATTCGAGATCGTGATGGAGGACATAGCTTACGATCATCAGCTTTGATCATTTGTGTTTTACCACCCGGTATGGAGCCATCTTACGTTTCGTCGGCTGCTCTTTGCCTGAGTGCGTGGGACCCACTCATAAGGTTTGTTGGACCCGGCTAAGCCCCCTCCCGGTAGGGCTAGAGCGACAGCAAAGAAATGGTCTTCTTAGGTTTGGAAATTTTACTACCTCCTGTCGAAGGGCCGTCCATCTACTTACTGCCTGCGACCGCCTTCTTGTCCCCCGCCTTTATCTCTCCCCTCTTAGTGAACCCACTTTCTTTAGTAAAGCGGTTTATAATCCGTTCACTTCTTGACTTTCCATGGGTTTCTTAGAGAGCAGGTGGTTCTCGGTTCCCCACATTTGTCTACCCCTTCTGTTCTGAGACGTGACTTTTCGTTGTCCCTCCATTAAATAAGATCCCTCACTTATAGCTCGACGGGCCCGCACGTGGACGGGGCATACAACTTCTTTTTATAGCGGGATCGTAACATCCTCTTAGTTTTGTCGAAACTGGACAAACACGTGTTCCTCAACCCTAGGTAGGGCGTGACTAGGACATACCTAGCCACTCGAGCCAGACTATTGTCTCCCTGAATAGCTTTTCGTTTGCCATTAACTGATCACCAATGTTGCGTAACAGTCACTCAAATACAGGGTTAGAGGAGCACCGTCCTTTCTTTTCTTGTGACCTTGAATTGGTTAGGTGATCAATCTTTGGATTCAGGGTTCAGTAGCACCTTGAGCCGAATCTATATCGGTCGTTATGGGTAATCGGTTGCAGCCTTAGGGCTTTTGGTACTTGGAACAGTTTATCCTAGTCCCCTCTAGGCCAAGTAGTATTGAACCCTTTGCAGCCACTCCAAATTACGCCTACGAGATCCCAGTATCGTGCTAGGATAGGAAGATCGCCTCTTCCTGTGCATTGTTGGTTCTTAATTGTTCTGGAGTGCGAACAGCTTTGTGGGTGATGGCTAACTTCTGAAACATAGCTTCAATCAAGACCAACCTATCTTGAAGTAGCGGTTTCCTCAAATGTGGGTTGCCGAGATTCCCAGCGGGTGATCTCGATCGCTACCATATGCAATTTCTGGGTCCTGTGTTTTTGCGGAAATCTTTTCAGCGAGTGGGTATGTGAAACATGCATGCACTTTTTCCTAAATCTGACTGTATCAATAAGTTAAGTCCCATAAATAAATATAGTTTCCGACCTTTACCCCTTAATAGTTAATAGCTAGTTGGCTAGTTGGAATGGCAGTACTTAACATTCAGTGATGAGTAGTTCATAATGCTGGTCTTATTCCACCTGCATGTCGGTAAAGAAAGTAATATATTCTCCGACCCAGGGGAGGAATTCTACAAATAGCAAGGCAGTATTGACTATCTTCCAGTCAAGGGTTTGGAAGAAAGCACATCAACCAAGAGAATCGATCAATTCCTTTGTGTTTATTTGCCTTACCACCCTTGTATACTCGATTCAAGTATGTCATCTCAAATCCAGACTAGTAATATCACACGGTTTCAACTAGTCAAGCAGTTCTGTTGTGAAAGCGGAGTAGTGCCTTGCCTGCATTCCTTGGATAAAGCGCCCTTGGCAACCGGACTCGACAAGGGTAAGATCCCGAATCTGTTCGATTCGATTACCGGCTTGACCACACTGATGCCGTGCTGTATTACCTGGTTTCCCACCTTTTCGTCCTGATTCAAGCTATTGATCAACCTTCACTTTCACTTCCCGAAGGGCGTTCGAAGCACCCAATCAAGGGTACTTCTCTCTAGCTTACAGAAACAATCACTTAGGCTGACGATGAGAAGTTTCACCCCATGGCAAGTAAGATGTTTTCCAATCCATGGGAATGAAAGACATAGATAGCGAGCGGGCTACCCACTCTAAACCCACGCCAATCCTTACCATTGGTAACTCTAATTACAAGCCTAATTTGGAACATAATACCGGTTCGGCTGAGACACAAATCCTAGCCTATCTGAGTCGCAGAATGAAGGGCTCTTCAGAAGGCGCCACCCAAGTCTCCTTTGATACTTCGGAGTCAGGAATTTTTTTCCAAGGAAGGCGGATTTTCTGCGTTCCGCAGCACGAACAGGGTGTACAGAAGATCGATGTGCCATCTTTCTAACCACCTTCATTTGTTGTATGATCAGTACCTTGGACTTTTTCGCTAGGAGCTGATCCATTCTTTAAGAGCTCTATACATAAAGAGAAGGCGCATTCACTTAAAGGACTGTGAAATCTACCCTATGCCCCGAAAAGTCTAGGCACCTAAATAAAGTAAAGATGGGATCCCTGACCAATAGATTAAGCTATCCAATGAGTTAGGAACCTTTTTTCTTCCCCCTTCTCTTCTCCGCTTTGCTCTGTTACTCCTTTTGCAGATTAAAAGAGTTCTGTTCTTGCGCTCCACGACGCCATTCTGCTGAGGAGTGCAAGGAGCAGATAACTCATGTGTAATACCAAGTTCATCAAGATAGTCATCAAGACCAGAATTCTTGAACTCAGCTCCATTGTCACTTCTGATGTGCTTGATCTTCACACCAAAGTTGGTTGAAACCCTCGAGGAAAATCGTTTGAAGACTTCCTGCACTTCATGTTTGTAAGTAACAATGTGTACCCATGTGTATCAAGGGTAATCATCAACAATAACAAGGCCATAGAGAGATGCGTCATTTGTGACTGCTGAGTAATGGTTAGGACCGAAGAGATCCATATGAAGCAATTCAAATGGTCGAGTAGTGGTCATGATAGTCTTTGCTGGATGCTTAGACTTGGTCATCTTTCCAGCTTCACAAGCTCCACACAAGTGATCCTTGAGGAATTTGACATTCTCAATGCCAATGACATGCTTCTTCTTCACAAGCGTGTGCAAATTCCTCATGCCTGCATGACCAAGTCGTCGATGCCATAGCCAGCCTTCTGAAGCTTTTGCAAGTAGGCACACGGCTGGTTGCGGTCCTACAGAGAAATCAACAATATACAAGTCTCCTCTCCTAAAGCCTTCGAAGACTTTGGAATTGTTAGCTTCCATAACCACAACACAACGATACTAGACCCAATACCTGACTTTTGCCTTTGTCAGTGAAGATGATATGCTTCAGATGCGATGGTGATAAGGGAGCATCCATCAATAGATTCTTGTCACCAGTCATATGATTTGTACATCCACTATCGAGGACCCACTCAGTGGCTTTGGGTTGATCATCCTGCAGATGAATTAGTGCAGCTTACGAACTTCATATACTTCATCAGTGAAGAATATGACATCACAATTCATCAAACCAATTTCATCAAGCAATGCAACAGTTAGAACAGTATGAGGACGTGAGAAATAACGGTTCATTTCTTCGTGATTAGCCTGCGTCCTTTCAGGCACTTTTTAGGTCTCCAGCAAATTCTTCAGACGTTTAAGTGCGTCTGGAGACCTGACCCTGCATAAAAGATTAGTTCTTTTTCTTCGCCACCCACATCTAAAGGGGTGGCAAAGAGTTCATCATTCTACGAGCTCCATACGAGAAAGGTGGCATAGAAGCCAATCCATTTCGTTTCACATAAGAGGAGTTAGGGTAAGCATATGAATAAGCAGAGAAATTCTTCGAGGACTTATGAACATAATGATTAGAAGAATAATGCTCATATTCATAGCCCTTGGCTCTTCCCTGCGAAACAAAGTTGTTAGCACAATGATGTTCATATGAGGACTTTGATCCTTTTGAGGAATTTGCTCCATATGAAGAATTTGATCTGGGGTTCCTATTCTTCACAGGTGGTGTCATGAGGACATTCACCTAAAGACTTTCAAGGTACCTTTTGGGAACCCAGATTTTCTTCATAGGAGAACCGTTCCTGCAGTTAGTGCCAACATATCTAGCAAATACTTCACCATTCTAATTTTTGAACAGTTTATAGTTGGAGTCAAATGACTCATCAGAAGAATGAGAAGATTCACATGTAAAGCCAGATAAATTAGATGGATCAACTGGAGGTCCCTTTGCAGCAACCCATGAGGTTTTGGGGTACTGCTCAGGCTTCCAATATGTACCATCAGCATTGAGTTTCCTCTCAAAGGCAATACCCTCTTTCCTAGGGTTCCTGTTGAGGATCTGCTTTTTAAGCACATCACAAAGAGTCTGATGCCCTTTGAGGCTTTTGTACATGCCTGTCATGTACAATTCCTTCAGCCCTGCATCGTCAGTGATACTAGCAATGTCCTCAGATGAGGAATTAGTGATAGCAGAGGCAGGTGAGGAATTTGTAGCATTAGAAGCATTTGAACATTCAGGTGAAGAATTAACAGATTCATGTTCAAGGCATTTCAAACATGGAGGAACAAATTCTTCCTGAGGAGCACTGATTTGTTGAGCAAGTAATGAATCGCGCTCCTTCTGAAGATCTTCATAACTCACTCTTAGCTTCTCAAGATCTTGCTTTCTTTGAAGAAATTCATAAGAAAGCTTCTCATGATCAAATAAGAGAGTGTTATGTTGATCCTGAAGGGTGTCATACTTAGTATGAAGTCTCTGAAGACTTTCATCCAAAGCTTTTGACTGATCCATTTCTTCACCCAACATATCATCGCTCTTATTTAGCATGTATTGAACTTTTTCCAAAGCTCTTTGTTGTTTAGTGGCAAGGGAAGCAAGTTTGACATAGCTGGGTCCAAATTCATCATCACTTGACTCGGATAGGTAGCATTCAGTTACCTCAGCACTTTTTGCCATAAGGCATGATGAAGAGGATGATGATTCTGGTTCGAATGTCATCGCTTTGAGAGATTCCTTGAAGTCCTCAAACCAAGGATCATGACGGGTTCGATGACCTTCATAGACCTCAGAGAGACGGTCCTAGATAAGCTTCGCATGATTTAGATGCATGATGTTCCTAAACTGATTTTGAGACAGACAGGAGCAGATGACGTCCTTCGCCGTGAGGTTGAGAAGAATGTACTTGCAAATGTCATCAGCTTCCGCCGTCTTGCACGAACGGTAAGACTAATCTCAGTGACGGTCCACAGTTCGCTGTTCATCGCCATGAGGCGCTTCTTCATCATGACCTTCCACTAGGGATACTCGTGACTGTCAAAGATGTGGCATGCCACTTTCTTCATACATGCGGTCGACATAACTAAAACTCCAGGCGGTTAAACCAAAATCACACAGAACAAGGGAGTACCTTGCTCTGATACCAATTGAAAGTGCGTTATATCGACTAGAAGGGGGTGAATAGGCGATTTTTATGAATTCTTCACTGAGGAATTTGCCAGTGAGGAAATTCCTTAGCGAAGAACTACTTGCATCGGAATAATTACTCAAAAGTATGCATAGCAGAACACAAGCATGGTCATCATGATGAAATGAAGACAAGCACAGAGTACAGAAAGCGTAAACACAGGATAGCTCAGGATGAAGACAAACAGATTGAAGAAATTGAACCGAGGAAATTGAGAAAGTCTTCAGTCAAAGTCTTCAAATACAGATATGAACAAGTGCATAACACAGTTATGAGGAAATGAAAGAGTTGAGGAAATAGAACCAGTAAGCTTGGTGAAGACAATGATTTGGTAGACTAGTTCCAACTATTGTCTCAGTTGTACGTCTGGTTGGAGCGGCTAGGTATTTAAACCTGAGGACACACAGTCCCGGACACATAGTCCTCACCGTATTCTCCTTGAGCTAAGGTCACACAGACCTCGCCCAATCACTTGTGGTAAGTCTTCAGGTGACTTCCAAACCTTCACAGACTCGGTCACTCGGCGATCCACAATTTCCTCTTGGATGCTCTAGACCATGACTCCTAACCGTCTGGAAGAAGCACAGTCTTCAAAGGTAACAAGCGTCGGATCCACACAGGATCAATCTCTTCAGTGATGCTCAATCACTTTGGGTTTGTAGGTGTTTGGGTTTGGGTTTTCCTCACTTGATGATTTTCGCTCAAAGTCCTCGGAGGATGGGATGCTCTCAAATGACAAGTGTCAGTTTCTCCCGGAGCAGCCAACCAGCTAGTGGTTGTAGGGGGCGGCTATTTATAGCCTAGGGAGCACCCCATCATGATAAGACATAAATGCCCTTCAATGATATGACTGTTAGGTGGGTAGATATTTTGGGACAGCTGGCGCATAGCACAGCAACAGTCGGAAATTTGAGTACCAAATTCCTCAGGGCTATCATGTTCCTCACTGTGTAGGCAATCCGCACTGGCGAATTCCTAACTCCTCAGTCAGAACAAATTCCTCAGAGACTGGAAGAACTTCGTCTCTGTCACTGAAGAAATTGACTGAACTGTATGAGATTTCCAATGGCTTCACTCGAAGGGATTGGTAGGTGTAGGATTTTGAGTTGAGCATCACATGGAAATTTTTCATTAGTATTTCCTCGACCCCCTTTTATAGTACGGTGTTTCCTATGACTCAAGAAAGAGAAAATGAAACTACGAAAACAAAAGTCTTCACGCTTCATGTTCCTCGAATGAATACCAAGTCTTCAAGGTCACACCAATTTCTTCACTTTCAAAGTCTTCAGAAAGTCTTCAGAAGTCCAAAGTCTTCAGTCGAAGAACTTCATTTTTAGGGGTCGACTTTCTCTGTAAATATCAAACTCCTCATAGACTTATAGACCTATGTACACTCATAAACACATTAGTCCCTTAACCTATAAGTCTTCAATACACCAAAATCACTAAGGGGCACTAGATGCACTTACAATTGGAGCATGTGCTTGCAGTTCAAATTTGAATTATGCACATAAGATGCCTAGAAAACCCAGTTAATGCATAAAAATGTCCAAACGAACCCGGAAAAATCACAAAAACTGACACAAACTCCTGTTGTTCTATGTTGACACTGGAATGTTTTTGAAAGAAATAAGAGGCAATGGATATCGTTTCGTCCCCAAAGGTGGGACGTTCCCTATCGAAACCATCATGCTTGTTGTGAGAAGCTCTGGTTTGTGAGAAGCTTATACCCGAACCTGCCCCAAATGGGACAAATTTTTTACTACGGCATGTTGATGCCACTCCACGATAGCATGCCAAGTTTCATGAATTTCAGACGAGTTTTGGATTTACTAAAATTTAAAAACCAGGCATCTCAACGTTTTGTCGGCAATCAACAATGCCCTGCTGTTTGAATTTCATTCCCATCTCTTGCATGGGACCTAGAAATTTACCCAAGGACACACATGTGATTTTTCAACCAACTTTGGTGCATTGGAGCATGTGCTTGTAGTTCAAATTTGAATTATGCACATAAATGCCTAGAAAACCCAGTTAATGCATAAAAATGTCCAAACGAACCCCGAAAAATCACAAAAATTGACACAAAACTCCTGTTGCTCTATGTTGACACTAGAAATTTTTTGAAAGCAATAAGAGGCAATGGATATCGTTTCGTCCCCAAAGGTGGGTCGTTCCCTATCGAAACCATCATGCTTGTTGTGAGAAGCTTATACCCGAACCTGCCCCAAATGGGACAAATTTTTTACTACGACATGTTGATGCCGCTCCATGATAGCATGCCAAGTTTTATGAATTTCAGACGAGTTTTGGATTTACTATAATTTAAAAACCAGGCATCTAAATGTTTTGCCGGCAATCAATAGTGCCCTGCTGTTTGAGTTTCATTCCCATCTCTTGCACAGGACCTAGAAATTCACCCATGGACACACATGTGATTTTTCAACCAATTTTGGTGCATTGGAGCATGTGCTTGAAGTTCAAATTTGAATTATGCACATAAATGCCTAGAAAACCCAGTTAATGCATAAAAATGTCCAAACAAACCCCGAAAAATCAAAAAAATTGACACAAAACTCCTGTTGTTCTATGTTGACACTAGAAATTTTTTGAAAGCAATAAGAGGCAATGGATATCGTTTTGTCCCCAAAGGTGGGACGTTCCCTATCGAAACCATCATGCTTGTTGTGAGAAGCTCTGGTTCGTGAGAAGCTCTGGTTCGTGAGAAGCTTATACCCGAACCTGCCCCAAATGGGACAAATTTTTTACCACGGCATGTTGATGCCGCTCCATGATAGCATGCCAAGTTTCATGAATTTCAGACGAGTTTTGGATTTACTATAATTTAAAAACGAGGCATCTCAACGTTTTGCCGGCAATCAACAATGCCCTGCTGTTTGAATTTCATTCCCATCTCTTGCATGGGACCTAGAAATTCACCCAAGGACACAACTGTGATTTTTCAACCAACTTTGGTGCATTGGAGCATGTGCTTGTAGTTCAAATTTGAATTATGCACATAAAATGCCTAGAAAACCCAGTTGATGTATAAAAAAGGCCAAACAAACCCCAAAAAAATCATTCTCATTTCTTGCATGGGACCTAGGCATGCACTCGAGGACACAAATTTGGTTTTTCAACCTATTTGTATGCACCGGAGCATGTGCATGTAGTTTAATTTTGAATTGTGCATATGAAATGGCTAGAAAACCAGTTTGATGTATAAAATGTCCAAACGAACCCTGAATAATTCCAATTCTTTTACGAGACACATATAGTTGCATGTTCACTGCAGATAAAAGGTCTAGCAATTCAAACAGCGTCCATTGCCGCTGTGACCCCATTTTGTAATTCAAATCAAGTAGATCCCACACAGTTTATTATCACCAACCGTGTGAGATGTAGTACAAAATATCTTGGAGCACCGTCGGTGTATAGTACGCCTATGGCTTACGCGAGAACGTGTGTCGGCTACAGTCCACAACCGGCGTGTCAAGCACACTAGCTCGCTCCCCAAAAACTCCCGCCTCTGCATCCCTCGCAATCTCGAAAATATTACTGCCTCGTAATCTCGAAAGTATCTACCGCCTGGAAGGTTTTAATGTTTGATAGCACACGATTAGTATGTGCGGACCGTGTGCGATGTCTGTTACTCCCGCTCTGCTTCAGTCCCTTGATTCAAATTTTCAGTAGCCCGGGCTTTTTACTCCCGCCTCTGCATCCATCACAATCTCCAAAATATATGCTCGCCCTTGATCCAAATTTTTAGTAGCCCCGCCTTGTTACTCCCGCCTAGTAAAATTTTCAGTTGCCGCAGTATTTCCTCAAACACAACCTCCCCCCCCCCCCCCGCCCCCCCTACACACACACCTGAAAACCTCCGCTCACACAGACACACACAACCCTCGAAACCATTGGTAGGTCGCCGCCATCGATGGCGCCTCCATCCTCAACCTCTGCGTGTGTGTCGGGGAGCTCGAGGAGCCAATGGCCAAAAAGAGGTTTATCGTGGCCATTTCGCCCGACGCCGGCGAGGTGGCCGGCGAGGTGTCCCCGTCGTCCTCCGCGGGCCTGATCCGCCATCGCCGGTCCCCCGATCCGCCCGCCGCCGTGCCCCTACGCCGGTTCGAGGACTTCCCCGTCCTCCCTCAGACCCAGCAGCCGATGAAGTCCTACCTCGGGGTCCGGCAGTGGCGGTGGGGCACGTGGGTTGCCGAGATTACAGATCGAGAGACCCACACCCGTCGGTGGCTCGGTAGCTTCCACACGTCCGAGCTCGTGGCCATGGAGTACAACCGCTGGCAGGTCCGCTACCACGGCGCGGCGGCTCGGCTCAATTTCCCCTTCACACGTCCGGTCGACCTCATTCTGCCGGAGCCAGGGGTGTTGAGCTCGGCTATGGTGCGGGAGGACCGCGAGGCGTGGGAGCGCCTCGAGACCAAGGCCGCCGACGAGGCCTACATGCAAGAGCTCCGCCGGCAGCACCCGGAGCTCGTGGAGGCGGAGCGGGCGATCTTTGCCGGCACGGAGGGCGGCGAGGTTATCGCGCTCTCCTCCGATGACGAGGTCAAAGGCGGCGAGGACGGCGGCGCGGAGGGTGGCGAGGTTATCGCGCTATCCTCTGATGACGAGGTCGAAGGTGGCGGCGCAGAGGGCGTCGAGGTGGGGCCCGAGGACGAGGAGATCAACATCGACGAGTGGAGGAGTGCCTTCCCCAACGAACCCGACGACGGTATTGGCCCGGACCCGGCTCGCGGCACACCGTACATGACGTGGAAGGATTGGCTCGACCTCTACTTCGACCGAAAGTAGTTTAGCTTAGTTTAAATTTATGTTTTATGTTCGGTTATGCAAAACTATCTATGTTTATGTTTGAATGCATGCTACTTTCGGTTGAACCTGCTTTGAACTTGATCAAATTGAAGTTTAAAACCTTAAGTTTAAGGGATCGACTAGAAAAGGCCAAAAATTGCTGGAGTATATATATATATATATATATATATATATATATATCCACTAAGGGTTTTAGTCCTTTAACTTTTTAAGGATCGCCTAGAGATGTCCTTATGACTTGTTTATTTCAGTTCTTCACAATGTGATGCTCTATATGTGCAACTATTTGCCGTGTAGTTCAATTTCATCAATAACAGTTTCAACAATACTACTATGAATTACGATATTTGGTTGTTGTTAAGGATATTGCAGTTAACATGCCTTTTCGTTTTTCAATTGTTGTTTAGCAACATGCATTGTACTGAATGACTAAATATGCAATCCCAAACTACATAGCAACAAGGAAGAGTGTTACCTTAATGTTCTGATGATGTCTAGATATACATGTAATAAAATCTTATATAATGGGATGGATGGAGTGTTGTACTACATCATTTTTCAATTGTTGTTTAGCTTCTAATATTAACTTGGTGCTTTTAGGTACATATATCATTGCCAAAGATCCACACTTCGACCCTTTCTGCGTATGGGGCAATGACATATTCATGAACCAGCATCAAGTGAGGAAACTGACAAAGATTGTTATTAAAATGGGTCAAAAGATGTCAATCGAAATATTTGTTTACACTTTATGCAAGACAACAGTGAACTGCAGGATGGTAAGTAAGAACCCTGTAGCCTTCTTTTTACTGAATATCTGAATCTTTTTTCTTTTGCAGTGGATCCTGAAGCAGTTTACTCAAGATTACCTCTCAAAGTACATGATTGGTGGCCGACCATCACAAGGGGTTGGACTAGAGTCCTGCATGGCTTCTGCATCCAGGAGAGCACAATAGGGCCATTCCGCTTCACCTTGTTCAGCAACTGGAATGTCTGTCGCCTCTTTCTTTACCATCTGTAATAGTACAAGTATAGAACCCTGGTACATCATTCTTTATTTGGTGCTTATGTAATTCTTAAACATATGTACCTGTGAATCGAATAATGCATTGGTTGTTTGAACCTGATGGATATGAATAAGCTATAGCCTACTTTCAAGTTTAAATTAGGTACAATTTTAATAGCAACAATTAAATTAGGGCAAAGTTAAGTTGGGCAGGTCATTACGGCACACACGGTTGGTAAAACACAAATGTTTGCGATATACACCATAATCCAAGACGGTTCACAGAGAGGAAACGTGTACAAGCATGCACACAATTGCCATTTGCAAAGCGTGTGTGATGTCAGACACTATCACATACGGTGCGGGAAAACTAAATGTGTGTGATTGTCTACCTATCATACACGGTTTATAATCATGAACTGTTTGTGATGTCCCAGGCATCGTAAAACTCCCGTGCCTAGAATCTGCCTGGAAAACTCCCGTGCCTGGAATCTGCCTGGTTTTAGGCAAAACCACAAAACTCCGACTGCGATGGCAATGCGAGCACAAACGAGTAGAAAGGATGAAGCGTTTGGGATATTCGAGATATCAGAAATGGTTATATAGGGACAATTGTATGCATCAAGGCTCCCTATCCCCGACGGTTTCTGGGTCGTGTGGGAAGGACCCCCCCTATCGCCCAGACTCACTTTGCGACGGTTCCAAATGCCATCGCAGAAAGGGGTTAAAAATTGTTTGTTTAGGACCGACGCGCACCAATGTAATATCACTGTCTATAAAGCTCGACTTGTCGCAAAAGTTTTTTGACAAGTTTAAGGGGTTGACTACGATGAGACTTTCTCACCCGTAGCGATGCTTAAGTCCGCCCGAATCATGTTAGCACCACATTTTATGAAATTTGGCAAATGGATCTCGAAACTGCATTCCTTAATGGATATCTTAAAGAAGAGTTGTATATGATGCAACCAGAAGGTTTTGTCGATCCTAAAGGTGCTAAAAAGTGTGCAAACTCCAGCGATCCATCTATGGACTGGTGCAAGCATCTCGGAGCTGGAATATATGCTTTGATGAGGTGATCAAAGCATATGGTTTTATACAGACTTATGGTGAAGCCTGTATTTACAAGAATGTGAGTGGGAGCTCTATAGCATTTCTGATATTATATGTGGATGACATATTGTTGATTGGAAATGATATAGAATCTCTGGATAGCATAAAAGGATACTTGAATAAGAATTTTTCAATGAAAGACCTCGGTGAAGCTGCTTATGTATTGGGCATCAAGATCTATACAGATAGATCAAGACGCTTAATAGGACTTTCACAAAGCACATACCTTGATAAAGTTTTGAAGAAGTTCAAAATGGATCAGTCAAAGAAAGGGTTCTTGCCTGTGTTACAAGGTGTGAAGTTGAGTAAGACTCAAAGCCCGACCACGGCAGAAGATAGAGAGAGAATGAAAGTCATTCCCTACGCCTCAGCCATAGGTCTAGAAAGTATGCCATGCAGTATACTAGACCTATTGTGTGCCTTGCCATGAGTTTGGCAAGGGGGTACAATGGTGATCCAGAGTAGATCACTGGACATCGTTCAAAATTATCCTTAGTTACCTAAGAAGGACCAAGGAGATATTTCTCGGTTATGGAGGTGATAAAGAGTTCGTTGTAAAGGGTTACATCGATGCAAGATTTAACACCGATTCGGATGACTCTGAGTCGCGATCTGGATACATGTTGAAAGTGGGAGCAATTAGCTAGAGTAGCTCCATACAGAGCATTGTAGACATAGAAATTTGCAAAATACCTACGGATCTGAATATGGCAGACCCGTTGACTAAACTTCTCTCACAAGCAAAATATGATCACACCTTAGTACTCTTTGGGTATTAATCACATGACGATGTGAACTAGATTGTTGACTCTAGTAAACTCTTTGGGTGTTGATCACATGGCGATGTGAACTATGGGTGTTAATCACATGGCGATGTGAACTAGATTATTGACTCTAGTGCAAGTGGGAGACTGAAGGAAATATGCCCTAGAACCAATAATAAAGTTGGTATTCTGTTTTTTTATTCATGATAAAGGTTTATTATTCATGCTAGAATTGTATTGATCGGAAAATTAAATACATGTGTGAATACATAAACAAATACCGTGTCCCTAGTAAGCCTCTACTAGACTAGCTCGTTCATCAAAGATGGTTAAGGTTTCCTAACC
This sequence comes from Triticum aestivum, assembly GCF_018294505.1. NCBI lineage: Eukaryota > Viridiplantae > Streptophyta > Magnoliopsida > Poales > Poaceae > Triticum > Triticum aestivum. The sequence goes on along the minus strand of NC_057811.1, from coordinate 42,514,229 downwards.
ATGGACTTGTGTTGTCATTTGATAACGGGATCACATCATTAGAAGAATGATGTGATGGACAAGACCCATCCGTTAGCTTAGCATAATGATAATTCAGTTTTATTGCTATTGCTTTCTTCATGTCAAATACATATTAAAAGAACATGTGGTGCCCCCATGTTTGGTTTTGGTAATTGACGACAATCTCTATGGACTAATGGTTGCCTTGAGTTATATTTGAAGGTTTTGTCCAGAGGCTTTCCTTGGAGTACATGTGTTGGTTTCAAGGAGAGTTTGTGTTGACCAAGGTGCTATTAAGGAATTATCCAAAGATTGGTCATGTGAGAGTTGAGCTTATTGCAAGCATGTCTTGAAGAAGAAGATTGTGTGATCATTCATGTTTACCTTCAAGACATCATCCGAGAGTTGGAAAGATTCTAGGTTGATCAAGACTAAGTCAAGAGTGAATCAAGTTGATCAACTCACAAAGCGTAGAAGATGTACCGAGAGGGATCAAGTGATCCCATGGTATGGTAAGCATTGTCCATTGTGCTTTGTGTACTAACCCATGGTCTATGTGAGAGTTCTATGTGGGGTTAGGTACGTGTTCATGGGCTTGCGTCAAGAGGAAGATATCACTCAACCCATGGAGAGGATGACATCAAGTGGTGATCATCATCAAGATTGCCGTGTGCAAGTTCAAGTGGAGCATCACGAAGAGATCAAGTGCTTGAAGCTTGCCGTCCATTGTGGTGACAATGGACTTGTGAAGATGTGCCGAAGAGTGGCTCACCAATAGTGGACTATGGGGGAGTAATCATCTAGTCTTCATCGAGCCAACGCAATCAAGAAAGGTGGTCCAACTTGAGGGTGTCAAGATCGTCATCATCTAGCTCAAGTGAACCATGTGCAAGGCAAAGGTTTTCCCTTGATAGGTTTTCTATTTTACCGGTCTCATGGTGGTAGTTGGGAGACCGGGTTATAGGATCGATAGCCGTACTATCAAGGGGGGCTCTCAAGTGAGTAGCTTGATCGTATCGTTCGTCGAGAGCTCAAACCATTGCATCCTTGCATCATGTTTCTTGGTTCTTGTTTGGTTCTCTTTGTGAGTCTTAGATCTTATGGTCATCTTGATGACAAGCTTGAGTTCATCGAAAACGGAGTTTGCATGCGTCTTCTATGATGTTTTCGATGTTGGAGGTTTTACCGGTCTTATCCGAGGAAGGGTTCTCACCATTTTCTTTTGGGCCTTTTCTCATTTGCTTATTATTGGTATTTATATCAATATTGTGTTAGCCCTTGTCGCTAGCTTTCCAACAAACTTGGTTTCGTCGAATTCGGAGTCCGTTTGCAGAAGTTGTGTCAGTTTTGGTGTCCTTTAAAGGGGCTGCTGCGGATGTAATTTTTTAGTAACGCTCTTGGGAGCGGTACTACCGCGGCTCCTGAGCGGTAGTACCGCTCCGGACCAAAATCTCGTGTTTTGCTCAGCGGAAGTAGGCACGGAAGTATTTTTTTTTACCGCTCGCAAGCAGTAGTACCACTACCACTTGCGGTAGTACTGCTATCCCTAGCGGTAGTACCGTGAGGTCGAGCGGTAGTACCGTGGGGACGAGCGGTAGTACCGCTCCGGCGATTCTACTGGCCTTTTGCCTCCTCGTTGTTGTTTTTCAAAGGGGTACTACCGCCCTAGCGGTAGTACCGCTCCTTGGAGCGGTAGTACCGCTCTGTGCGGGCTCTGAGCATAACGGTTGGATTTTTCTCCACCTATAAAAGGGGGTCTTCTTCCCCATTGAACCTTATCCTTTGATCTCGTGTTCTTCCCCCATTGTTGACCTTCTTCGAGCTTGCTAACTCTCAATCCCTCCATGGATTCTTGCTAGTTTTTGAGGGAAAAGAGAGAGGAGATCTAGATCCACATTTCCACCAATCACTTTCTCCTCTATGTGAGGGGAACCCCTTGGATCTAGATCTTGGAGTTCTTGGTGTTCTCCTTCTTGTTCTTCCTCTCATTTTCCTCCCTAGCATTAGTTGCTTTGGTGGGATTTGAGAGAGAAGGACTTGGGCACTCCGTGTGCCCTTGCCATTGCATTTGGTGCATCGGTTTGAGTTCTCCACGGTGATACGTGGAAGTTACAAGTTGAGAAGCTTATTACTCTTGGGTGCTTGGTACCCTTGAGCTTGTTCCTCTTGGGTGCTTGGGCGCCCTAGACGGTTGGTGGTGTTCGGAGCTCAATCATTATGGTGTAAAGCTCCGGGCAAGCGTCGGGGTCTCCAATTAGGTTGTAGAGATCGCCCCGAGCAATTTGACGGGTTCCGGTGACCGCCCCCAAGGGTTGCCAAAGTGTACGGGTTCGGTGACCGCCCCCAAGGGTTGCCATTTGTACGGGTTCGGTGACCGCCCTCAAGGGTCCCTTAGTGGAATCACGGCATCTTGCATTGTGCGAGGGCGTGAGGAGATTACGGTGGCCCTAGTGGCTTCTTGGGGAGCATTGTGCCTCCACACCGCTCCAAACGGAGATTAGCATCCGCAAGGGTGTGAACTTCGGGATACATCGTCGTCTCCGCGTGCCTCGGTTATCTCTTACCCGAGCCCTTTACTTATGCACTTTACTTTGTGATAGCCATATTGTTTCTTGTCATATATCTTGCTATCACCTAAGTAGGTTTTTTGCTTAGCATAAGTTGTTGGTGCACATAGGTGAGCCTAGTTGTTGTAGGTTTTGTGCTTGACAAATTAACCGCTAGGTTTATTCCGCATTTGTTCAAGCCTCAACCGTAATTATTTTAAAGCGCCTATTCACCCCCCCTCTAGGCGACATCGACGATCTTTCAATTGGTATCAGAGCCTCGTCTCTCTTTGTTAGGCTTAACCGCCTAGAGAGTAAAGATGTCGACTAGGGGATTAGGATTCTGTGACACACTTAGTTTCGATGGCACAAATTTTGATGTTTGGGTAATTCGCATGCTTAATCTCTTTAGGGTCATGGACCCAAATTTAGAGCAAATTGTAGATATGGGTTTTTCTCCTCCAAAAGATCCCAAAAGATTATCTTTAGAGGATGGGAAAAACTCTTATCTCAATGCTCAAGCTTCTAATATGCTTTTCGATGCTTTGAGCAATGTAGTTATATTTCAACTCATGCCTTTCCGGGATGCTCATGAGTTGTGGACAAAGCTTCAAGATAAATATGGCGTGTCCAAGTTTTGTGGGGATGATTGTTCTCCCTCCACCTCCGGTCGTGTTGTGTTCTCAACTTCTTCTACTTCACCTACATGTGGTTTGCCACAAGGTAATGACATGGTGAGTAGTGGTGTTCATTGCAATGATGATAGTGGGCTTAGTTTTGATAATCCTTCATCACTTTCTTGTTGCGATGCTTCATCTTTGGACTCTAGCACTTCGAGCACTCCAAATGTTTCACATGCTTGTGTTGATAGTCCTTGCATATCATGTACAAATTGCTTGACTAAATCTCATGATGATATGCTTGCTATGTCTTGTTGGCATGATAAAAATGCATGTATTTCCTCGAGTTGTTGTGCTAACAATGTAGAGGAAACCCAACACTCCATGGAACAAGATGTGGTCTTGAATGGTGCTTCAAGGGATCCCACATCATCATCTATTGCTTTTTGCCTTATGGCCAAGGCTTCAAAGGTATCTCCCACTTTGAATCCTAATATATCTTGTGATAATATTGATGATGGCAAGAGTGATGATGATGTCGATTATGATGAAGAGAATGATGATGTTGCCTCCTTAAAAATTAAGGGGGAAATAATTTTTAAAGCTCTTCTTAAGAATAAAATTGCTCGTTCCAACTTCGTGGAAATCATGTCTATTGCTATTGAGGGCAAGAAATATATTGATGAGTTGGAATCTCGTCTTGAGGAGCATGAGGTCACCATTGATAAAATGGAAGGTCATGAGCGTGATTACGCTAATGAGATTGCGGACCTCTCTCAAGCTCTTGAACTTGAACAAACCACCAAGGAATCTCTTGAGGAGACTTTTGCTCTAGAGTTATCTAGAGTGAAGTAATCTCATGATAGAGCTCTTGAGGTGGCCAATGTTTTTGAAACTAAAAATGCTAAGCTTGAAGTTGCTCATGCTAGACTCCTTGAGGATTTTGAGCACCTCGAAAATGGCTCAAGGGTCATCAAGGGTGAGCTCATCAAACCCACCGAGTCTCATGCTCAACTTGAAGCTTCTTATTTAAAAGAGCTTGCCAAGTTGCCTTCTACTCTTGTTGTTAATGATGATGCTTGTGCTACTAACTCTATTTCTTGTGAAGCATCCATTTTAAAGGAGAACGTTGAGCTACGGGCTCAACTTGAGTTGCTATCTAGCAATTATGGGAAATTGGAAGAAAGCCATGAAAAGCTTCAAGCTCTCATGATGATCTTCTAGTATCCCATAATGTGCTAAAGATAGCTCATGAGGCCATGATTGCTAAGGTAACGTCTAGTGAGCCTCATGTGGACACTAGCACTACTTTTAGTCAAAATGCTATATTGCCTTGTGCTAGTCCTCGCGATTCATCCATGCATACCGTTGGTACATCTTGTGATGAATTGCTTTCCTTGCCTTGTTGCTCTAACGATGAAGCTTATACTTCCTCTAGTGCTTGTGTTGAGACTAACCATGTAGAGGAAATCAAAGAGCTCAAGGCCCAAGTCACTTCTTTGAAGAAAGACTTGGAAAAGAGTCATGAAGGGAAATTTACACTCAACAACATCTTGAGAGTGCAAAAATCCCCCAATGACAAAGGTGGACTTGGATTCAACTCCAACAAGAAGAAGAAGTCCAAGATGAACAAAAAGAAGGGCCAAGAACAAGTCAAGAATTCGGCCAAGATTGTTTGCTTCAAGTGCAAAGTAGAAGGGCATCATGTTAGATCTTGCCCATTGAAGAAGAAGGCCATTAGTGACAAGCAACAAGGGAAGCGGCCACAAGTTCGATCTCATGCTCAACCACAAGTTGAAGAAAGTCCTCTTCCCAAGAATCCTCAAGCTAATGCTTCTCAAGTTGAGAAATCAAGTGAGAAGAAAGTGAAGAGTAGACGTTGCTACTTATGTCGTGAGAAAGGTCACCTCGCCTCTTCATGCACTAGTGGTAACTTATCCAACCCAATTATTATTGATGATATCTATTCTCTTGGGAAGGATAATGTTGGCCATGTGTTTGCCAAATTTGCTGGTGCTCAAAGTGGTGTCAAGAAAAGAACCATTTGGGTAGCCAAGCCTATTGTGACTAACCTCTTAGGACCCAACTTGGTTGGGGACCAACTAGCTCAAACTTGATCAATAGGTGTTGTTGGAGGGCATTGGAGACTTGGCTACATTATGAAGATTTAAGGGGACTTCATCATTCTTATTGTCTCAAGCCAAGTCAATTGGGTTATCAAGTTTCTATTCTAGATCCAATGTGCCTCCTTCCGGTAACTTGTACTTCAATTGTTTACATCGAAAGTTACTTGCCCCTTTGCATGTTTTGGTTTTGTTCCTTGCATGTGGTTGTATATGTTGTGCCTTCAATTTGCTTATCTTGAGTAATCAAGTATGTGTGTGTTGGTTTGCACATCATGTACGTGTGTGTAGTGCGTTGAGCCTTTGCGCATCCTGTTTGTATGTTAGTTGGCTCTTGTGAGAGATTAATGGAACATCCCATTTTGGGGGAGTGATGTTCTTTGTGCACCTCACGGTCCCATAAATGTGTTTACATGAGGAATACCACCTAGTATTGATATTGCAAGCTTATCTAGTCACTATGTGGTATGTCTTCTCATGAGAAATTCAAATTCTAAATAGTCCATTAATTATCTCTTGTTGGATCCTCTTTTTGCCTCTTGTTAAGTTTTCTTTAATTGGTATCACATTATGGGGGAGTAATATGCTATGTATATTACTAGCCTAGAAAATGTGTACATTTGAGATATTGTCACCTAGAATTGATATTGTAAATTATCTTGTTCCTACGTGGCATGTTAGCTCTACAAGTTGCAATTTGCTTGTGTTTGGTGTGAAGATGATGTCGGATATCCTTGCTATCTACCACCGGCAATTATTTCCAAATACTTCTTGTCTTTTGACAATTGGTACTCACTTATGTGTGGTAGAAATTATTGATCATCTTCACGTTGGCGTTTGCTTTTTATTTGCCTTATCTCTTGCCAGGTTTGTGTCAACTCCCATTGCCTTCCGTGCCACTTGAGGATCTTGTTGTTTTCTTGATCTTGTCTAGTGTTTTCCTTGATATAGTGAACGTGGTGATCCTACCTTGTGCATTTTGTATTCAAATGCAAATTCTCTATAATGCACAACTCGTGGGGGAGCTATCCTATTTTCTATAAAACACTAAACTTGTGATCCATTTTAAGTGTGTGTTGGTGGACGGCAAGCCATTTCTTTTTGGTACTTGTGCCATCATGAAACTTTGTAGAGAGCTTGGTTTGTTAGGAACCATCCTCTCTTTTGGGAGTTTGATATCATTTTGTGGGTTCCAATGGATATCTCATTCCTTGATGTATCTTTTAATGATATCTCCAAGTGATGATTTCTCCATTTGGTATTCTTTTCACTTGGTATTTCCTTGTATTTTGGTATCGGTTCTTGAAAGTCTTGAGCATGCATATTAACTTCATGTAGTTTCCGTGGCATGCTTTCTCTCTTTGACCCAATATATAGGGGAAACTCCACCAAGTCTCAAATTGGATGAGATGTGCATGAATTTCATTTCCATATCTATATGCACATATTTATGTGGAGTTTGTCCTATGTATTGTTGGTGTTTCTAACTCTTTGGTCCCAATGAGTTTGGGTACCATTTTGTTTGTGTTGTTGTTCTAGGAACAATTGGAGATGCATTGGATGCTCGGCTCACTCACAAGGAAGGTGTTGTCACCATGTGCTTTTTGGAGTCAAGCTAGGATGATCAATGAACTACTTTGTACCTTCAATTGGTATCTACTACATCCTTCCAATGTTAACTCGGTAACAAGTATCTTCATATACTTCATGCACACATTTCTTGCATCAACCTTGTGTAGGTTGTATCATGGCATGTTATTCATCCTCTCTTGTGATACTTGTTTCCTTTCTCAAAGCATCCCAACAATGATCTCTTGTTGCTAGTTGTGATGTCTTTGATGGTTGTGTGGTAGGAATTCATTTATATACAATACGACCATATCTAGCCATGTGCTATGCTTCCAAGCAAATATCTTATTGGTATATCTATGACTTCCTTTTGGATATCTTGTTCCTTCGTGTTGTAACTATTTCGGGTGTACATCCTTCTTTGTAGATATATATCATCATGATCTCGTCTACCTAGAACCTTATACACTTGAGAGAAATTACATCTCTAGATGATATCCTTTCTTTCACGTCCACCTTGTCTTTCTTGTTATTTCTTTGGTGGCTCCGTGAAAGCTTTTGCCTTGAGTGCATGTCTTATCTCGTTGCATCTTGATGCACTCCTGTGTGGTGAAGATTATTTTCCTCATGCTTATCTCTACGAGGCTTTTGCCATCTTAATTGGTATCCCTCGTCTTGATGAGGCTTTCATCTTATATCTTCACCATGGGTTGTCACAAGCGTTGGTTATTCATTTTGCATTTTTAGTGTGCTTGTGAACCCTTTTGCTTGGTGTGTGTGGGGAGGACATGTCATGCACCTTGTATCTCCACTATCCAAGACTATGTTGATGCTTAATGCTCATTTGTACATTAGTCTTCTCAAGTGCTTTGCCATGACTCACACACATCATTTTGGTTGAGCCTACTCTAAGTTGCCTCTTTTGTATGTTGCTCAACCATTTGTTTATTGCAAGTGCTAGGCTTTGTTTCCTATATGCTCACTTGCACTTGTTGTGAGTTTCTATTGATTTTTGGGGAGTGATGATCCTATTTTGTGCACTCGGTATCCTAATGCAAATATTGTAAGAAGTGCACAAATCATGGAGAGCTTCACTAGTGTCTTTAGAACACTCTGTTGCTCTCTTGCACTTGTCGTGAGGTTCTATTGATCTTGGGGGAGTGACGATCCTATTTTGTGCTCGTTGTATCCAGTTACAAAACTAAATTGTGCACAAATCATGGGGAGCTTCTCTAGTTTCTCTAGAACACTCCTTTGCTCATATCATAATTTATTTCATTCATGTGGCACGTAGGATCATTGGTCTAGTTGGCTCAATTGATATCCATTGATTGCTTGCTTCAATTGGTATCTTTTGATTGCTTGTTTGCTTGTTTCTCTCTTTCTTATGTCTTTGTGGCATATCTTTCTTTTGTAAACTTTGGGCCTAAATATAGTTTGTTTTCCTCCTAGTATTTACCGTCAAACTTGTGTATTGCATTCCACTCTCTTGTTGAGAAATACACAAATTATGGAGGAACACAATTTATATTGGCCTTCTAAGCTTTTCTCCCATTTTCGCAATCGATGCCAATGGGGGAGAAGTTTCAGAGAGTTTTGTGGAGAAGTTTAGAGAATTCTCTCCTCTTGCTTTGGTTTTGTTCCTAAGCATTTGCATCTCTTACTCATGCATCTTTGGTTGTTGCATTGCATGGTGATGCATAATTCCTTATATAAACTCTCTTGAAAGTGAGTATCATCAATTACCAAAATGGGGGAGATTGAAAGAACATGTGGTGCCCCCATGTTCGGTTTTGGTAACTGACGATAATCTCTATGGACTAATGGTTGCCTTGAGTTATATTTGAAGGTTTTGTCCATAGGCTTTTCTTGGAGTACATGTGTTGGTTTCAAGGAGAGTTTGTGTTGACCAAGGTGCTATTAAGGAATTATCCAAAGATTGGTCATGTGAGAGTTGAGCTTATTGCAAGCATGTCTTGAAGAAGAAGATTGTGTGATCATTCATGTTTACCTTCAAGACATCATCCGAGAGTTGGAAAGATTCTAGGTTGATCAAGACTAAGTCAAGAGTGAATCAAGTTGATCAACTCACAAAGCGTAGAAGATGTACCGAGAGGGATCAAGTGATCCCATGGTATGGTAAGCATTGTCCATTGTGCTTTGTGTACTAACCCATGGTCTATGTGAGAGTTCTATGTAGGGTTAGGTACGTGTTCATGGGCTTGCGTCAAGAGGAAGATATCACTCAACCCATGGAGAGGATGACACCAAGTGGTGATCATCATCAAGATTGCCGTGTGCAAGTTCAAGTGGAGCGTCACGAAGAGATCAAGTGCTTGAAGCTTGCCGTCCATTGTGGTGACAATGGACTTGTGAAGATGTGCCGAAGAGTGGCTCACCAATAGTGGACTATGGGGGAGTAATCATCTAGTCTTCATCGAGCCAACGCAATCAAGAAAGGTGGTCCAACTTGAGGGTGTCAAGATCGTCATCATCTAGCTCAAGTGGACCATGTGCAAGGCAAAGGTTTTCCCTTGATAGGTTTTCTATTTTACCGGTCTCATGGTGGTAGTTGGGAGACCGGGTTATAGGATCGATAGCCGTACTATCAAGGGGGGCTCTCAAGTGAGTAGCTTGATCGTATCGTTCGTCGAGAGCTCAAACCATTGCATCCTTGCATCATGTTTCTTGGTTCTTGTTTGGTTCTCTTTGTGAGTCTTAGATCTTATGGTCATCTTGATGACAAGCTTGAGTTCATCGAAAACGGAGTTTGCATGCGTCTTCTACGATGTTTTCGATGTTGGAGGTTTTACCGGTCTTATCCGAGGAAGGGTTCTCACCATTTTCTTTTGGGCCTTTTCTCATTTGCTTCTTATTGGTATTTATATCAATATTGTGTTAGCCCTTGTCGCTAGCTTTCCGACAAACTTGGTTTCGTCGAATTCGGAGTCCGTTTGCAGAAGTTGTGTCAGTTTTGGTGTCCTTTAAAGGGGCTGCTGCGGATGTAATTTTTTAGTACCGCTCTTGGGAGCGGTACTATCGCGGCTCCTGAGCGGTAGTACCGCTCCAGAGCTGTACTACCGCGGCTCCTGAGCGGTAGTACCGCTCCGGACCAAAATCTCGTGTTTTGCTCAGCGGAAGTAGGCACGGAAGTATTATTTTTTTGTACCGCTCGCAAGCAGTAGTACCACTACCACTTGCGGTAGTACCGCTATCCCTAGCGGTAGTACCGTGAGGTCGAGCGGTAGTACCGTGGGGACGAGCGGTAGTACCGCTCCGCCGGTTCTACTGGCCTTTTGCCTCCTCGTTGTTGTTTTTCAAAGGGGTACTACCGCCCTAGCGGTAGTACCGCTCCTTGGAGCGGTAGTACCGCTCTGTGCGGGCTCTGAGCATAACGGTTGGATTTTTCCCCACCTATAAAAGGGGGTCTTCTTCCCCATTGAACCTTATCCTTTGATCTCGTGTTCTTCCCCCATTGTTGACCTTCTTCGAGCTTGCTAACTCTCAATCCCTCCATGGATTCTTGCTAGTTTTTGAGGGAAAAGAGAGAGGAGATCTAGATCTACATTTCCACCAATCACTTTCTCCTCTATGTGAGGGGAACCCCTTGGATCTAGATCTTGGAGTTCTTGGTGTTCTCCTTCTTGTTCTTCCTCTCATTTTCCTCCCTAGCATTAGTTGCTTCGGTGGGATTTGAGAGAGAAGGACTTGGGCACTCCGTGTGCCCTTGCCATTGCATTTGGTGCATCGGTTTGAGTTCTCCACGGTGATACGTGGAAGTTACAAGTTGAGAAGCTTATTACTCTTGGGTGCTTGGTACCCTTGAGCTTGTTCCTCTTGGGTGCTTGGGCGCCCTAGACGGTTGGTGGTGTTCGGAGCTCAATCATTGTGGTGTAAAGCTCCGGGCAAGCGTCGGGGTCTCCAATTAAGTTGTGGAGATCGCCCCGAGCAATTTGACGGGTTCCGGTGACCGCCCCCAAGGGTTGCCAAAGTGTACGGGTTCGGTGACCGCCCCCAAGGGTTGCCATTTGTACGGGTTCGGTGACCGCCCTCAAGGGTCCCTTAGTGGAATCATGGCATCTTGCATTGTGCGAGGGCGTGAGGAGATTACGGTGGCCCTAGTGGCTTCTTTGGGAGCATTGTGCCTCCACACCGCTCCAAACGGAGATTAGCATCCACAAGGGTGTGAACTTCGGGATACATCGTCGTCTCCGCGTGCCTCGGTTATCTCTTACCCGAGCCCTTTACTTATGCACTTTACTTTGTGATAGTCATATTGTTTCTTGTCATATATCTTGCTATCACCTAAGTAGGTTTTCTTGCTTAGCATAAGTTGTTGGTGCACATAGGTGAGCCTAGTTGTTGTAGGTTTTGTGCTTGACAAATTAACCGCTAGGTTTATTCCGCATTTGTTCAAGCCTCAACCGTAATTATTTTAAAGCGCCTATTCACCCCCCCCTCTAGGCGACATCGACGATCTTTCACATATTCCTTCGACTATGAGATTATGCAACTCCCGGATACCGGAGGAAAACCTTGTGTACTATCAAACGTCACAATGTAACTGGGTGATCATAAAGATGCTCTACAGGTATCTCTGAAGGTGTTTGTTGAGTTGGCATAGATCGAGATTAGGATTTGTCACTCCGAGTATCGGAGAGGTATCTCTGGGCCCTCTCGGTAATACACATCATAAGCTTGCAAGCAAATAACTAAGGAGTTGGTCACGAGGTGATGTATTACAGAACGAGTAAAGAGACTTGCCGGTAACGAGATTGAACTTGGTATAGAGATGCCGACAATCGAATCTCGAGCAAGTAACATACCGATGGACAAAGGGAATTACGTATGTTGTCATAACAGTTTGACCGATAAAGATCTTCATAGAATATGTAGGAGCCAATATGGGCATCCAGGTTCCGCTATTGGTTATTGACCGGAGAGGTGTCTCGGTCATGTCTACATAGTTCTCGAACCCGTAGGGTTCGCACGCTTAACGTTCGTTCACGATATTATATGAGTTACATGATTTGGTGTCCGAATGTTGTTCGGAGTCCGGATGAGATCACGGACATGAAGACGAGTCTTGGAATGGTCGGGAGGTAAAGATTGATATATAGGACGATGATATTCGGACACCGGAAGTGTTTTGGAGGGTACCGGGTACTTATCGGGTCACCGGAAAGGAGTTTTGGGCACCCCGGCAAAGATATGGGCCTTATGGGCCAAGTGAGGGAACACACTAGCCCACAAGGGGCAGGTGCTCCCCTATAGTGGTTGGCCCTATGAGGAGGAGAAGGAAATAGGGGAGGGAAAGGAAAGTGTGCAGTAGGACCCCCCCCCCCTTCCTTCCCTCTCTCCCCTCTTTGCTTCCACCTTGTTGATACAAGGAAAGGGGGGCAGGGCAAGGCAGGGGCCCTAGGGGCCGGTGGCCAGCCCTAGGGCATGGGGAGGGGGTGCCACACAAGGACATAGAACATTGTCTTAGCCGTGTGCGGCATACCCGTCCACCGTTTACTCCCTCGGTCATATTTTCGTAGTGCTTAGGCCAAGCCCTGCGGAGATCACACCACCATCACCGTCACCATGCCACTGTGTTGTCAGAACTCATCTACTACCTCGCCATCTTGCTGGATCAAGAAGGCGGAGGACGTCACCGAGGTGAACGTGTGCAGAACGCGGAGGTGCCGTGCGTTCGGTACTAGATCGGTTGGAGCGCGAAGAAAGTTCAACTACATCAACCGCGTTGTGAAACGCTTCCGCTTAGGTCTACGAGGGTACGTAGACATACTCTCCCCCTTGTTGCTATGCATCTCCATGGATAGAATTTTTTTGTTTTCCATTCAACGATTCCCAACAGTGGTGGTAGTGACGAACATGGAGTTGGTGGAAGATCTCGGGTTGGCTCCGGTTCTGGGGGTGGGGTGTCTCGTCTGATCCAAGCTTTCGACGAGATATGTGTCCTTCCCTAAACCGGCAGAGGGCCCCCAGCTCATCCTTGATTGTCACTTCCATGTGGGGATAAAGATGGAACGGAGGAGATACGAAGTGCTGGATGGGGTTGATGGGACTCAAGAGCGTGTACGACGACGATGGTTCTGGAGAGCTGCATCGCCCAATATGGCCGATAACCAGACTCTCCTCTGGTGATCCGTCATACTTTCTAGCCGAAAGGCGACCCAATATATTTCTTCACACCCATGATTGCAGAGGGAAGACAACGTTGTTTCTGGAAGGAGTCCATGGTGTGATGTCATGGAGAGTTCAGCATCCCAAGTGGCCTCGTCAACGACGACAACGAGATGGAATCCATTTTCGAGTAGCTTTAGACCCAAATGCATTCTTTTTTCTATGTTCGCATTATTCTTTGCATGTTTCAGGGACTAATGTGTATTTTTGGTTTTCTTTGTCTCTTGTTATAAAATGTGTATGCATGCTTATCCAATGGACGTCTGGGTCCTTAGAGGCCTTTCCACTGTTAAACAAATGTATCCATGTCAAATCGAATGGCTAGATGGCGAGATAGAAATCAAAAGCCGATGTTGGGTTAATTGGAGCTAATGATAGTGTTCTTTTCACATGTCAAAATTGGAGGTCCTTTAGGCAGTCTTTGGGGCCTCTTTGGAACAAATGAGTCTACATATAAAAAAATGTAGGATTGAATAGTATCACGTCACTATCAAAAATCAAAACTGCAAATTAGTGCTTGGAAGAAGGTGTAAAGTGGCATGTATATTGAAACTGCTTGACATTAAGTGTTTTTGATGAAAAGGACCTCAAAATTATATTGAAACTGAGTTGTGATACAAAACACCCCAGCATACAAGAAAATAGCAAACAAGTCCCTGGGCAACCACCCATCTCCTCCATCCACCAGGGGTTGCCGGCGCGCTACCAATATCATTGTCACTGCTCCCACCTAGGGATCGTGTGACCTTGGAATCTACAGCTCGATAGAACACGGACGAGAAGTATTCACCGTTGGCCCAAGAGGACCACCACGTTGGAGGAAGAGGAGGGACAACCATCACTTCACCACATAAGCGACATCACAATTCTGAAGTCCATGAAGGGCGGCGAAGAACACCGGCGATAGTCGCCAGCACCTCACCGCACCACCCCCTAGCACCCCACAACAAGACAAGGATCCAACTTGCCATGGTGAAGACAGGATCGAGGGACAAAATCTCTCTCCCGTACGACATCCCTCCGTTGCGAAGACCACGCCCGAAGAACACATCGGCCACTGAATCGACAGATCGGGGAGCAAACAACGTTGGAAGCTCGTCGATGCCGCCACATGTGACCTTGTTGAGATGGGGAACAAGCTCGAACACCATTTTTCGACACCACCACCACCACCACCTTGTCAGTGCGGCTGGGGAGCCTAACCCTAGTATCTACACACCTACCACACAGATCGAAGCTCCTTCCACTCCCTTGGTATTGCAACTATGACCGAAGAGGGAGGGACCGCTGATTCGGCCTTTGGCGGAGCAAGAGATATGGGATCCTTCCCTTTTGCCTCTCGTGGTTACTATTCACGAGAGGGGTGTAGAAAAATCTTTCAACCTCTACAACGCCAAATTAGTTTCATTACATTCATCGTAATATATATTTTCATACTATTCATTTGATATTGTAGATATTACCATATTTTTCTATAGACTTTGTCAAATAGAGAAGTTTAACTTCGAAAGAATATAGTATTTCAAATATTTCGCAATGGAGGGGTAGGTAAAATGATTTGTGAGAAAGAGACTAAGGGCCGGTTCTTTTGGGCAATTCTCCCAGAATTGACCCCCTCCCCAGCTTCTCCCTGAATTGCCACTTGATATTTTTTTACAAATCCTAGCTAATTAGACCTTCACTAGCTAGGAATTGTAAAAAAGATAGAGTAGCAATTCTGGGAGAAGCTGGGGAGGGGGTCAATTCTGGGAGAATTGTCCAAAAGAACTGGCCCTAAGATGCCTTGGAGTATTTTTTTTTCGTTGTTACATCATAGTTCAAATTTAGTATTTCTCTAGTCCATGATCTCAACAATACAGTCCATGATCATAGCAGATTCCAACAATCCAGTCCATGATCTCAAGGATTCAGAAAATAAATTGTTTACCTAAAAACCGCAACTCTATATTTCTGCCCAGATAGTTTTTACCTCCAAAAAAAGAAGAGAGAAATAGGCATTTCAGTTCGATCAGGCCCTAGAATGAGGAGGAAGCTTCTAGAGCCCTCGTGACGCGCATCTCGACCGTCCAAACCCACACTCGACGGCCCGGATGAGCCGCCCGTTGGCGCTCCGCCGCAGAGCCCGAGCGGACTGGGCCGGCAGGAAGGAATCGTCCCGGGCCAGTTGCACATGCAGTCCGCGTGCGATCCAAGCCAGAACAGAATATCGCCCACTCGCGCGGCGGCATATCCCTTCCCCACGCCCTCTCTCCTCCGCTCGTCCCCACCACAGCCTTCCCTGCACCCGGTCCATAGACTCTCCCAAAAGATCCCACGCGCGCCGCACCACACGGTCTAGGTGGACCGCGCGCAGTCCAAAAGCGGGGATACCCCAACCTAACCCTAGTCCCGACCCAACCACCCCCGGGTAACCATGGCCCCAACCCTAGTCACCCCCAGAAAGATCCAATAAAAATTCGCACGGACGCCGCGTCCACCCACCCCTCATGACACTCTGGGCCCACGTCGCCGATCCCCACACGACCGGAACCCTGCAGGCCGCCCTCCGCGACAGGCATCCGCAGGCCCCACATGTCATAAAGCCTCGCGTTGGAATGGGTCACGTGCTGCTCGCGTCCACCGGGAACCCAACCCTAGACCTAACCACGGTTCCCGCAACCGCACCGCCCAACCCCCCCGGTTAGCCCCGGCGCCCCACGATGGCGCCACGCGTCCCGATCGGACGGCCAGCGCCGCCCCCGCCCCGGACCTCGCCGCCTATTTAACCACGCCCGGTCTCCCTTGCCAGATCACAGAGCCCGAAGCGAAAGGTAATCCCAATCCCCACAGAAATCCCCATCTCAAAACCCTAGCCCTCATCCCCGATCCCGGCGAGCGAGATGGCCAACCCGAGGGTGTTCTTCGACATGACCGTCGGCGGCGCGCCGGCCGGGCGCATCGTGATGGAGCTGTACAAGGACGCGGTGCCGCGGACGGTGGAGAACTTCCGCGCGCTGTGCACCGGCGAGAAGGGCGTCGGCAAGAGCGGCAAGCCGCTGCACTACAAGGGCAGCGCCTTCCACCGCGTGATCCCCGACTTCATGTGCCAGGGCGGCGACTTCACCCGGGGCAACGGCACCGGCGGCGAGTCCATCTACGGCGAGAAGTTCGCCGACGAGAAGTTCGTCCACAAGCACACCAAGCCCGGGATCCTCTCCATGGCCAACGCGGGGCCCAACACCAACGGCTCCCAGTTCTTCATCTGCACCGTCCCCTGCAATTGGCTCGACGGCAAGCACGTGGTCTTCGGCGAGGTCGTCGAGGGCATGGACGTCGTCAAGAACATCGAGAAGGTGGGCTCCCGCAGCGGCACCTGCTCCAAGCAGGTGGTCATCGCCGACTGCGGCCAGCTCTAGATCCGCCCGCGCGCGGGTCGCCTTTCGCCGTCGTCGTCGCCGCCCCGTGTGTCCCGTGTCGTGTCGTCGATCTAAATAAGAGAGTCGTGTGTCGTGTCGTGTCTTCCCCTGGTCCGTCCGATGAGATCTCCGTGGTTGGTTTAGGAGGGTTTTAGGTGGACTCTTTGGGCTGCTGGATCTCTGTCCGGCCGCCTTGGTTATCTTCCTGTGTCTGCTGCTATCTTACCGTTTGAATGAGATGAACTCCGCTATGAATTATCCATTATTTGTGCGCTTGGCTTCATATCTGTTTGTCGCATTCATACTTTGTCTGGTGCTCCTGACTCCTATGTGTTGGTACCCGTGTGCTTTTTCTGGTGTTATCCACTCGATTTCTGTGCCTATTACCGATCTGAAAAATTGTAAATTAATCACGTTTCAAATGCTCGACACAAGTTCTGAACTTTCTCGACACAAAAACTGCTGTAGTACGGTACCACGCGCAAATTAGCATTGGTAAAGAAAAAGGCTCTGTACTTTGTTGAGATGGAACATGGTCTGCTATCATGTCCGCCCGTACATTCACTTCGTTTGTCAAAACTGACATGTTTGTTTAATCCTGACCTTTCTGGTGTTGCTTGTTTTGCACTGTAATTATTGATGGATCTTGATTTAGTAATTTTGGAGAACAATATTACCTTGTGGATGCATGGATCTGTATTGGTAGTGAGATCTCGCGTGGATCTGAGGCAAAATTGAGATATGCCATGTGATTGATCCAGATATGTATTCTGTTGGCACTTGGATTATATATCCTCTCCCTTGTCAGTTGGATTCTCTTGGCGGCAGGAAGTTTCATATATTCCATCATCACTAGACCATACCAAAAAACCCTATAGGCAGATTCGTAAACAAGAAATAAAACGCGATGCATCATTTAGATTTAACAACTTCACTTTACTTTTAAATAGGATACTGCATGTCCTGCTTTTTTTAGGTGAGAAATTTGTGCCCCTTTTTGACTAGGGAAGTTCCCATCCCCCCTGCCACAAGGCACTAGAAAAGGAGGTATAAATCCAAATTTTATTCCGTTCCATCGGCGGATCTAATCGGCCTGTCATATACTCCTTGCCAACTAAAGCAGAATATTACCACAAGAAAAAACGCGGCCAGAATTATATTCCTGAAAAAGGCCTAACTAATTCGTGCAAGTAAAGTCCCGTTAAAAAAATCCATGCAGGTAAAGTTACTGCTGTCTCCCCGCAAAAAGAGAAGGTATTTCTCGCTCAACCAATTAATATTTCCAAAGTGAAGCCCACGTAAAAGAAATCGATGGAAACAATTAACGCTTCCATCGTGATGGGCGTGGGGCCACAGCGCAGCCTCAGGCACGGGACGGGGCCGGGGTCCCACATGGCGGAAAGCCGCGGGGCCCGTGGGGCAGCGTCCGGCGAGTAAACAAAGCGGTGGACGGCGTGCGCGGGCTTCGAGGCGTCCGGGCGAGAGCGGGCCGCTCTGGCGCTCTCTTTCCTCCGGCTTTGGCGTTTGTGGAGCTTGAATGGGCGCGGGGCCCACCGGCCCTCGTGTTTGTTTGCGGCAGGGTCGCGTTGGTGGTACGCAGTTCTGGCTGGGTCCGGGTCCGGGTCCGGGTCCGCGGCGCATCTTTTCCGCATCGGAGGTCGCGTCGCATTGCTTTTTGGGCTGGGCCCGCCACATGATTGGCCCTCCCTCCCGGCTTCACTTCACCCATATACTAGTAAGTATTCTTTTTTATTTCCCACTAGAAACATCAAGAATTTTGAACGAAGGGTGTACTACATAGAAATATTAGAGGATTTTCTGTTTGTATAAAAATTCCATCTCTATTACAGGATGGGAGCAACGAACGAGCTAGTCGGCTGTGGGACACCCGATTTGCCCAGATGTCTCCATTTGGCACGATGTTAGTATGTACTAGAATTGTTTTTACTCTAAGACTAGCCACAGTGGAATAACTTCACAGTAACATCTAGTCCAACTCAGCAAATTTGCTTATGTGGCAATGAGTTAATGAGGAGAGGGGTAGTTTGAGTAACTTAGTGTAACATCACATGTCCCAATGCAATATGAGTCTATAACCTAATAAATGAGGCTTTGCATGTTACCATACTTATGTTGCTACCCACTATGAAAGATGGTAATATAGTCTAGGAATATGTGTATGTTGCTACTGTATGTTACTCTCCATTGTGGCTAGTCTAAGCGGTAATTAGATTGTCTTTTTGAGCATAGACTTTCTTGATCGATTAACAAGGGATACACTCATACGAGTACGATCATGGGGCACGTGCGTGAAAGTGAACGGGGATGGACCGGCCTACCTACACGGTGAGCTTCACAGTTTGAGTTTTTTAATTCATGAATGTAGAAAGTGAACGGGGATCTGTGGACTTCAGTTTCTCTGCAGCGCGTGTTCCGGCGAGGAGAGGTTGGAACTGAGGAGAGAGGAGGGGGTCGACCGGTCGAGGTGGGCGGCGTAAGGGACAAGAAAAGTTCGAGCGAGATGGCAGCGTGGTTTGCGAATAGAGACGGAGCGAAAGAGACGGGGGACTTCTCCCACGAGTCGTGACTCGTGTTTTCTCGTCCCGGGGATTAGGCCGGGGAGGGCCAAAGTTTCCCTGACTTAAGCCTCAAATGGTCCTTTAGGGTGGGTCGTGAGGTGGTTCATATTTGGCGCTTCAGGCGTCCGTTGCTGTGTATTTTATAAATGGGCGCCTGACCACAAAGCCGAATAACACAATGTGTTTATATCTTTTCTTTCATTTATTTTTTCCTCTTTCTTCTTTTATTTTTCCTTTTCCCATGATTTTTTTTCAAATTTGTACTTTTTTATCTTCAAATTGGTGAACTTTTTTCCCCAAAATTTGATGAACTTTTTCCGAATCGGTGAACTTTTTTTGAATCAATAGCTTTTTTTTTCAAAATTGATGAACCTTTTTCAAGTCCGTGAAACTTTTTCTAAATTAAAGGATTTTTTTAAATATGAACATTTTTCAACTTGGTGAACTTTTCTCTAAATTCAAGGATTTTTTTAAATATGATTTTTTTTCAAATTGAATGATCTTTTTTAAAATTCATTCAATTTTTTTCAAAACCCATGATCTTTTTTAATTCACATTTTTTTTCGTTTTTGTGTTTTTGTTGCAAAATCAATCAAGGACATGGACCGGCCCATCATGTGCAGCTTGTGGGCGCCAGGGAGCTTACCTGGTGCCTGAAGCACCGAATAGGAGCCCCCAGGTCACGACCCATCTTGTCCACCGTCTAGATTCCCCCACATTGCTGCATCTTGATGAGTGATGTACTGGGTGCATCATCATTCAGCAAATGTGGGTAACACGATAGAAAAAAAAGAGGTCTTGCCTTGGATCTTTAGTTCGTAGGATTCTTAAAATTCTGAAATAGAAAAAAACTTCAAATTGGATTAGCATGTTCTCTTCAATCCTATATAATCACAAAGTTGCAAGATTTTAGATCATACTTCCTCCTTCCCAAAATAAGTGTCGTTGTTTTGGTACAACTTCGTACTAATCAGCGACATTTATTTTGGGACGGAGGGAGAATAATGTTTTATGCCGCCAACATAAAAATAAAGCTATTGAACAAGAGGTTGGAATGATGGAATTTACACGAAAATAGAGTGCGGACCAGTCGACCTACATAAGTACCTTTTTTTCATAACGATCAAAGTACCCTAAAATAGCAAAATCATTTGAAATTGAAAGGGTTCCTTAGAATGTTTGGCTTGAAACAAACCAACATATGTTTTATGAGAAAACTATGGAGGTTATTCAAGTCAAGTTTAAAGGTCTTTTTGCCAAAGGTTATCAGCCCCACTCAAAGTGCCTTCGTGCCTGGCTGACTCATTATGGATAATATTCTAGTAGCTTATGAATGTTTTCACACAATCAAGAATAAGAGAGAAGGGAGAGAAGGTCTGTGTGCTATAAAACTTGATAAGCACAAAGCTTATGATAGAGTAGAGTGGCCTTTTCTGAAAGTGAATATGTTGAGACTAGGTTCCCGTCAAGAATGGGTGAACTTTATTATGCAATGCGTCTCAACAATTGAATACAGAGTTAGGATTAATATGGAGGAAAGTGAGAGTTTCAAGACTACAAGACGCTTGCGACAGGGTGACCCGTTGTCACCATACCTTTTCTTGTTGTGTAATGAAGGCTTGAATGCCCTACTGACACATGCTGAGGAAAATGGAAAAATCTCAGGTGTAAGAGTATGTAGAGACGCCCCACCGATAACAAACCTTCTTTTTGCGGATGATTCATTGATTCTTATGAAAGCCAACAAACAAAGTGCATAAACTCTAAAAGTTGCGCTCGATCTATATTGCGAGGCATCGGGACAATTAGTTATCATTGAAAAATCTAGTACTTTCTTCAGTCCCAACACGAAGGTGGAGATTAGAGCACAACTTTGCACAACACTGAATATAATGACGGAGGCCCTTAGTGATAAATATCTGGGTCTGCCAGCAATTGTGGGGATAGATAAAACCGACTGTTTCCAATTTTTAATTGAGCGTGTTGTCAAGAGAATCAGCGGCTGGAACGAGAAATTACTATCTACCGGGGGAAAGGAGATCCTACTCAAGGCTGTGATCCAAGCCATACCTACCTGTGCAATGTCGGTCTTTAAAATTCCTATAAAAAAATTGTAAAGGAATCATCGACGCGATAACACATTTCTGGTGGGGAGACGAGGAGAATCAGAAGAGGATGCATTGGATGTCCTGGTGGAAATTGTGTGTTCCTAAAAATCAAGGAGGAATGGGATTTTGTGATATCCACTACTTTAATTTGGCACTACTCGCCAAACAGGCATGACGTCTGTTGGATAATCCTGATACCTTGTACGCTTCTATCCTATGGCCAAAATATTACCCCGATGGTGATCTGTTAAATGCGAAGTTAAAGAAAGACTCTTCCTTTACATGGAAAAGTATAATGGCATGCACAAATACACTGAAGCGTGGCTATATTTGGCGAGTGGGGAACGAACACACCGTTAATATTTGGGAAGATGCCTGGATCACAAACTATGCAATTAGGAAAATTGTAACGCCTAAGGGAGGTAATATGATAACTAAGGTAGGTGATCTCATTGATCCCGCTTCTAATATTTGGTATGAAGACCTGATTGAACAAACTATGTGGCCAATCGATGTATAAAGGATTCTTTCAATTCCCCTACCGCAACATGATATGCAAGATTTCATTGCCTGGAATTATACTCCCTCCATTTACTTATACAAGACCATTATGAAATATATATTTTGCATCTATACAAGGCCACCAACAGTAATCGAGACAAAAATTAATGATGTTTCCTCATACTAGCAACTTGTTTAATACTCGCATGCATAATGACACTCAGTTTCTTCCTCCATTCAGTTTTCTTGCATGCATACCGTGTATTAATGATCTCGGTAAACAAGAAAAAAAGTTGGGTTGCAAAACATGTACTAAATTTTACCTTGGTACCTGTAATTTAAGTTTTTGGCCTTCTATATAAAAATGGAGGGAGTACAAAAAAAATGGTATTTTCTCAGTTCGATCAGCCTATTTTATGGAGTGGGATCACCAGTATGGAAGCAAATTGAAACACTCTAATGGGATGGGGCAAACCACAATTAACCCTATTTGGAGTAAGATATGGAAGTTAGCTTGTCCGGCAAAAGTTAAAATTTTCTTATGGCGTACGCTACATGGTACAATCCCATGCCGAGTTACGCTAGCAAACAGACATATGAAGGTTTCACCCATCTGCCCCACGTGCTTGGAGGGTTTAGAAGATACAAAACATACGCTCTTCCGTTGTAGTAAAGCAAAGGAGGTCTGGAAAAGGCTGGGGATGGATGATATTATTGATAAAGCATGTGAAGTTGACCGCGTGGGAGAGGCGGTGTTGGAGTATCTACTACTCCTACCAGATCAACATTTGTGGATATTGGGTTACCACAATGTACGTGAGATGATTGCTATTTCAGCACGGTATCTATGGTGGGAAAGACGGAAGCTGGTACACAATGAAAAACTCAAAATGTAATTCAGATCTCAATGGGATACTTGCTCTAACAAAAAAAATTGTTAATGCATTATCCCCCAAGGCGTCGTTGAAAAAGGAGAGTTGGTCTTGTCCTCCAAGAGGTTTCGTTAAACTTAATGTTGATGCTTCTTTTGATCATGATCTTCTTAGGGGTTCCATGGGAGCGGTCCTTCGAGACGACAAAGGCAGGTTCATAGCTGGAGGGAATGAGAAAATAAATTTTTGCGCGGATGTGTTGATGGCAGAAGCTTTAGCTCTAAAATTTGGTCTAACACTGGCGCAACGGGCGGGATGCAATCGCCTTATTATAAATTCAGATAATATGGAGGTGATTGATACTATGAATGATGGAGGATAATTGGCGGGTCCGGTGGAAGCAATCTTTGATGACTGTTTTCATTATGCTTGTGATTTCGTTACTGCTAGATTTGAGCACTGTAATAGGGAAGCAAATAAAGTAGCTCATGAGCTTGCTAGATTATCTAGATTTTCTTTCACTTCTGATTGGTTTGAGGAGCCTTTAAATGAAATTATAATGATCCTCACAAACGATGTACTACTTATTACAAATGAATAAAGTCTGAGGTTTTTTTCAAAAAAAGGTTAGAATAAACGAGGACTTCACAAGACCAAACTATCTCCCAATATTTGCATCTGAGGATTCATACATCTATTTTTATTCATTAAAGTAGATGGAAGGCAACGAGAAGATCAAATGATTCATCAAATGAAATAAAAATGTAATGAACAATAATAACATGATCATAACAAAAGACTATGGTTAAGTCAATCGGGGCATCCTCTTAGTAAACCCATTTGGTCATATTTACCAGATTGGGATATTCTTTGTCGATTTGGTTGGGTATGTAGAAATCTTCGCTTGTAACAAAGCCAACAAGAAGGAAGAATGCATTCATGTTATCATGGGAAAATCTGGCATGTGCAAATAATTTTCATCTTGAATGCCATGTACAACTAATCATGGCCAGAACAACAACACAAAGACAACACCTTCAACAAGGTAACTATTCAAGTGTGCTAGGTGTTACTGTCTGGTCCAACCAGTAAAGGCCGGATCACAGATTTTCTTCTTGGACATGAAGTGGTGTTCCTGTCACCATCTTTACATTAGATATTCAGAGAGTTACAACACATTAATCCGCATGAAACCACAATGGTGTCCACTTGAGATAGTCGCAAAGCTAGTCGGTGTGTGACAATAATCTTGGGAGAAATGAGAACTTGGCTAACATTTCCATTTTTTGCTAGAGGTTTTGTGGAATTGTTTCTAGTTGGTGGCTGGTAATTAATGTGGTGCCCATGATACAAAGAAAAAAATTAGAGTGAAATGCTTTCTTAAATCCTATAAAAATGAAAAGCTACGATATTTTGGATTAAAGGTTGTTTGATGCCAAAGGAATTGTACAAGAGGTCTGACTGGATGAAAAAATTTCTCCAAATTTGAGTGCATAACGATTGTTAGATTTTTTTCTAACGATTCCGTGAATGCAAATCAA